>NW_024081009.1:420770-447904 GCF_003009895.1 Hyaena hyaena
AAAAAAATTAACAGCCATTTCCCCCTGCCGAATTCTTCTGAAAGCTATTCAAATATCTTCAGGCAACAAATAATTTAAACCTTCGAAACAGTCATAATTAATTTTTCAAGCACAACATCTGTTTAAAATCACAGTGTTTTCCATAATGCTCACCACTCAGAAGGTGCTTTAACAGATCGAGTTCCTTTTCTGTAAGCTTCACCCCCATGGCTTCTAAGACAGGATCCAGGTTATTTACATCAACCTTCCCTCCTTGAAAACATGAAAGGGAAAGGAATAAATGGAACAATTATAAAATGTTTAGAAAAATTCATAAACACATATTATTATCTTCAACTAACAGACATTAATGTTTTCACTCTTTCCCCCAGCTTTATTGAATAATTGACATATGGCATTGAGTAAGTTTAAGGTGTATTATATATATATTTTTTTTTCAAGCAAAGAACTATATATATATATATATATATATGTACACTGAAAAATGATTACCATAATAAGTTAATACATCCATCATCTCACATACATTTTTGGTTGTGTGTATGGTGAGAACTTTTAAGATTTACTCTTCTAGCAATTTCCAAAAATATGATACAGTGTTGTTAATTATAGTCAAAGTATTGTACATTATATCTCTAGAACTTACTCCTCTTATAGCTGGAAGTTTTTATCCTTTTGACTACCTTCACCCATTCCTCTCTCCCCATCTCCCTGCCTCTGGCAGCTACCAATCATGTCTCTGTTTTTATGAGTTTGGTTTTTAAGATTCCACCTACAGGGATATAATATAGTATTTGTTTTTTTCTGACTTATTCCACTTAGCATAATGCCCTCAAGTTACATCCATGTTGTAAATGGCAGGCTTTCCTTTTCTGTGGTCAAATAATATTCTATTATGTATGTATGTGTGTACATATCTCTGTATCTCTAATATATTCTATTGTCTTTATTAATTTATCTGTCAAGAGACACACTGTGTCTGTGTCTTGGGTACTGTAGACAATGCTGCAATGAACATGGGGGTGAAAATATCTCTTTGAGATAGTAATAATTGTTATTGTTAATGAATATATACTGCTAAAAGAGAATGACTTCATATAGTATAAATGCTAAAATTTTCAAGCAAAGACCAAAACTACAATAGACTTGTACCACTCTTCACAAAGTGTTGTAACTTGTAAACAACTCTTTCAAGAGTTAAAAGCAGGGGCGCCTGGGTGGCTCAGTGGGTTAAGTGTCTGACTTTGGCTCAGGTCATGGTCTCACGGTCTGTGAATTCGAGCCCTGGGTTGGGCTCTGTGCTGACAGGTCAGAGCCTGGAGTCTGCTTTCGGTCTCTGTGTCTCTCCCTCTCTGTCTCTCTGCTTCTCCCCCACTTGCACTCTGTCTGTCTGTCTGTCTCTCTCTCTTAAAAATAAACATTAAAAATTAAAAAAAAAATTAAAAGCAGAGTTAGAATTTGTTTCCTCAAATGATAAACATACAGGCCCAGGAAAAAGATGGGGCAGGGCTGGGCAACTGTAGCTGGAGAGTGATAACCAGTCATCGGCACACAGAAGTAGAGACTATTCATTTCCCAACTCTTGCTCTGAGACTGGTTTCTCTGTTCCTGCTCACATTTTGGAATAAATGCCAATCCTTCCTTTCTCCTTCCCACCTTCCTCCCTTGTCCCCCTCCCTTCCTTCCTAGGTTCCTTCCCTCCTTCCTTTCTTTCCTTCCATCTTTATTTCTGTTCATATAATTGTTTCTTCAGAGAAAGCTTCAAAAACGCAATGCAGTAGAGAACTTTTCGTCTAAGACAAAGTAAGGGTTATTACCAGGAGAAACACAGATGTGGTACAAGAAGCAAAATAAGGTATCATTCTAGTGATACAAATTTAATGCTTAAGGATATTTCATATGCCTCGTATTTGTGGTTCTTACTCACTTTTACTATACATCACATCCTTCAGCAACCTCTTTTGGAACACCTTTCCATGGGCTGTAAGAAAAAGTACAATTTAGATCTCTAGGAAATTGATATGAAGATTCACCAGAACGTTAAAAATTATATGATTGGAGAAGGATACATTTCAATGATTTGCTTAAAAAATTCATCTATTTTATAGTTATACAATATGGACATTTAAAAATATAAATGTCTGCGGTGCCTGAGTGGCTCAGTCAGTTAAGGATCTGACTCTTGATTTGGGTTCAGGTCAGGATCTCACAGTCGTGAGACTGAACCCCATTTTGGTCTCTGTGATGAGTGGGGAGCCTGCTTGAGATTCTCTCTCTCTCTCTCTCTCTCTCTCTGCCCCTGCTCTGTTCATGTGCTCTAAATACATAAATGGATAGATGTTTTCCACAGTGACAAACTTGGCCATTCTTTGGAATTAGAAGCATTTATTAAACTCTCCCATGGTGCAAATCTAAAAAATACATTAAAATATGTCTTCCTTTTTATTCTTCTGATGTCCTTTTTCTCCTTCATTATTTTTCATTGCTATTATTGCAAAACTAATACCAATCTGAGGGGACAGTATTAGTCACTTAGACAACTAAATGGCAATGTAGTGACGAATTTCAAATTGTGTTCGAAGAGGTAATAACAGAATTTCTTTTCAAGTCAGAAATACCTTTCTATTAATTTATGGCATTTTAAAGACAAAATTATACTATTAAGATTGAGAATGGCTCACATTGACCCATAAAATCAAGTTCCCTGGAAGGTTGGTGGCATTTATGTGGCATTTGTTTACCATCAGGCAGTGTTTTCAGCAGTTGCCTGTGCTCCTTATCTGTGACCTCAATCCCTATGTCTTTTAGGATATTTTTTAAGTCACTAGAATCAACCTTTTCTCCTTTGAAAAGACAGAATAGTTATAGGTTAAATTATTAAGGGACAATTTGATTATTTAAAATTATCTAAACATATACTTTCGTCGCTCTAGTCCTTTCTCTGACACCAGAATGAAAAGGAAAGATTAAGTCAAAGATTTTCTAATAAAAAGAGTCAAAGGGAAATAAAAATAGAGTATGTCCCTCAATTATAGTAAATGAGATGTATCTCTAACACTGGGAATAACATCACATAGTACAGAAGCAAATCTGGTCATCTAATTATTCAGAAATAAGGTTAAGAGATGGTTAGTATAATACAATACACAATTAACAAAGTATGACATATTTTACTTTATTTAGTTAAAACTATATGATTAGCTGTTGGCAATCGACTTTTATTTCTAATGCTCCACCCTGCTTTTGCTTTGATCATCTACTTTTTGGGCCTATAAATAAGAGTCACTCTTACTGAAAAAAAGCATCAAAGAATATATGATTTACGATGAAGAAATAGTCCTTTTGTTTTACTTATAAACCCAGATAATGTTAGATTAAGATGTTGATCAGTAGATGTAAATATTTATCAAAACGAATACTGAAAGCCTGTGAATTTGTCGGGGCACCTGGGTGGCTCAGTCAGTTAAACATTCAACTTCCGCTCAGGTCATGATCTCGTGGTTCGTGGGTTCAAGCCCCGCGTTGGGCTCTGTGCTGACAGCTAGCTCAGAGCCTGGAGCCTGCTTCAGATTCTGTATCTCCTTCTCTCTCTGACCATCCTCTGTGCACGCATGCTCTCTCTCTCTCTCTCTCTCTCTCTCTCTCCCCCTCAGAAATAAATAAAACATTGAAAACAAATTTTTTTAAAAAAAGAAAGTTTGTGAATTTGTAAGCCACTAATAGAAATTCAAGAAAAAACTATTCAAATTTATAGGGTAAGTCGCAATTTGTTGCAAATCATTTATAACAAATTCTTACCCGTAAAAGCTTTCACTTTATCCTTCAAAGTTTTCAGAGCAACTTTATTATAAACTGTAACCAAAAAACCCCCCATAACTTGAAGCTCATAAAATGATATAAAATAGCAGAAGAACACTGTCCTACCCTTTAGATTATAACAGCACTTAAGTGTACTGGCCATTTTGTTAAGCATTTTAAATAGCCACTCAATAATATTTACTCAGAATATGCTAGGAGTATAGAGTAGAAGAAAAGATTTAAATTTATACTTCTTTCAAAAATGTAAATTTGACTTTCTAGTTCATAAAATATCAACTCTTGAATTTGATAACGAAAAGATGAGATTCAAAAGTGGCCATCTGGTAAAGGCAAACTTTCTTGTCCTCAGAACTTCACAGACTCTTCCAGTGGCCATGCCACCTGTGTCCAAATACTAGATTCTCAACTTCTTTGTCAGTATTCTTGTCCCGTCTCCAATCTTGACATCTTCTGCATAAAAAGTTCCCTCGTTTCATTCCTTTCATTGCTAATGGTACATAACACATAGAGCTCAAAATCCAATGGTATCTCACATGCTCACCACTGATTGGTAGGTTTTCTTTCAGATCCTCAAGTTCCTGGTCTGGGGGCTTGATTCCCATGTTGCTTAGAACGGTTTCCAGGTTTTTGATGTCAACCTTCCCTTAAACAGAAAAAGAAAGGCCTGTGAGGAAAACTCAGTGACTCTAAAACAGATATTTTAAAATTATTATTATTTTTTTTTAGTGAGTAAGGGTCTTCCTACCAAGACATGAAGCTACAATTTTGTTACTAAAACATGAACACCACAAAGTCCAACTCTGGACAAGTATTTACAATAAGGTGTACGGTAACAGAATCAACATGGCACTTAAGATTAATGGTAAAATACAGTTACTGTTCTAATAGGAATTTAGCTTTATAGTGACTTTGTGCTCACCTGTAATAGCTTTGATTCCTTCCATCACATTATGCAGATCAACATTCCCATTTGCTACAGAAGTCCAAAGGAGACATGTAATCAATGACATGAGCTCGGAAAACATTGTTTCTATAATAAAGTCCAGCTAAATTTGACTCACATCATAATTTTAAGTGATACTCCTTTAAATAGAAGGTAAAAATTAAAAAATCCCAAATGCTATCTTTGGTACTCACCATCAACTTGTAGGTGTTCTGACAATTCAACAAGTTCCTCTTCCGTGAGCCCCATTCCCATATTTCCCAAACTAGTATGGAGGTTATTCTTTTTAACCTTCCCATCTTAGGAAAGAGATAGAAAAACAACATTTTTAAAAAAGAGATGTATAATATTAAAATTAAAAAAAATTTTTAGGAAAACTATTAACTTTAATGACCACATATTATTAAAAAAAAAGAGACAAAAGATAAAATATATTTCATGCCTCTGTTATCATTACCTTTCAACAAGGCTGAAATCCCAAATAGACTTTTCCACTTAAAGACCCAAACAGAAAGTCAATGGAGTCAGAATTGTATTCCTGTAGTCTATGCTTGTGGACAAGTCTACATAACAAAACAAACTTAAGGGGCTTGAACGCTGGCATGACTCACCATCAACTGGCAGTATGTTCAGCAGCTTCTCTAGCTCCTCATCTCTGAGCTCTATTCCAAGATTTTCCAGAACATTTTTTAGATCACTAGACTCAATCTTCTCACCTTTGAAAAGAGGAAATTTGGTATACATCTTCATTTCAGATAGCAGTAATTATTTCTTTAAAAATTTTAAAAAATGTTTTATTATTTTTTTAGAGAGAGAGAGAGAAATGCAGGCAGTGAGAAAGGGAGACACAGAATCTGAAACAGGTCCAGGCTCTGAGTTGTCAGCACAGAGCCTGACATGGGGCTGACTCTAACTCACAAGCTGTGAGATCATGACCTGAGCCAAAGTCGGACGCTTAACTGACTGGACCACCCAGGTGCTCCCCAGATAATAGTGATTATTTCTAATGAAAAAAGTTATTTTAGCATAATTAATACCATCTCCTTGTATTCAGACTGAAGACTAAAGTTAAAAAAAAACAAAAACAAGAAGTATTTTCAACTACAGAATCAATGTAGATGTTAGGTCAAGTTTATTTTCTTAAAATGAACAAGAGAGTTTCTTCTAAAATAGGGACAGACTACTTTCAGGATAAAATTTGATCTATTAATTAAAAAATAGATGCTTATATGAAAAAGTATTTTAATTTGAAAAATAAGAATTATATGATAAATACAATGAATTCATTACCTCCATCAATTTTAGGCTTCACTCTCTAATTTGCCATGGCATTCTACACTGTGGTTATTAAACACTGGTGAAGTGGATTATATTATTGGCATAAACGACAGAGATTATAGAATTTGAAAGCAAGAAACAGTATGGTAATTTCATTGCAAAAACAGATGATTTTATATCAATACATGAAACACTAGAGGCACAAATTTATCAATAAATATAGAGAAATACCAGAATTTACAAGACAATGATGGAATACTAGGAAATATCAGGGAAAAAAATTTAATGTAGATAGCTGAAACCCTAATTTTATAGTAACTTTCCAGTCACCTCTAAAATCTGTGATGTTTTCCATCAGTGTTTCTAATGGAATTTTCTCATCAACTATAAAAGAAGATAAAATCACAGTACATTACATTATATATTATACAGATTTCAAATATTATATTATAGGTATAAAAGTTGGTGGGAAAACATAGGAAGAACAATAATAGTTGCATTTACTATGTGTCAGGCCCCATCTTAACTGCTAATATTTATTTAACAAATATTTCCAAACACACTTTTTAGATTATTATTCTACTCAATTTTTACTCTAAGACAAGCATGAATAAGAAGAAAATTCTAAACATGAAAGCCACACAATTGCAATGATGCAGTTTGGCCTATCATATCTCACATTTATTTGTGTTAGTAAGAGGAAGTTACTCAGAAGTGAACGTGTCTAGAGTCTGCATTCTTGTGTTCGAAACTGGAAAGACTCAACTACTAAAACATGACACTTACAGAGAGCATAAAAGTCATACATATCACACATATAAAAAGTGGTTGAATTTTGACTTTGTTAACTGGATACTCATGAACTCAAATGACATTCTCAGTGTTTTAGTCATTGATATGGTATCTCACACTGCTCTTGGACCTTCCCTTCTCCTTATGGAAAAGGGCATTTTCCCCCCAAAGGTTCTTGTAACTAAACTCTCTACAGGGTTAACTAGTGTATATGATAACATGCTTACCACCAACATGCATGTTTTCAGGCAGATCTTTAAGTTCCGTATCTGCAAGCTTGATCCCCAGGTTGTTCAGAACGGTGTCCAGGTTGTTCATATCAACCTCCCCAGCTAAGAAAAGTGACAGTTCATAAAGAATATTAAATGACTCCAAAAGAGAAGTTCTTACACTATTTTGATACACATATCCCATTATGAATTTCTTAAGCGGTAGATCATTATTCACAAAATCTGCTTCAGACCAAACAGAAAATGTTTGTTCTAAAGTGAAAAAAATAAATTAAAATTCAACAATTTTAGCACATAGACCAAATTAAAAAAAGTTTTTTTTAATGTTTATTTATTTTTGAGAGAAAGAGCCTGAGTGAGGGAAGGGCAGAGAGAGGGAGATACAGAATCCGAAGCAGGCTCCAGGCCCCAACCTATCACCCCAGAGCCCTATGTGGGACTAGAACTCACAAACAGTGAGATCATGACCTGAGCCAAAGTCAGACACCCGACGACTGAGCCACCCAGGTTCCCCTAGACCAAATATTTTAAGCAGTCAATTACAAAGTTAGAATTATAGCTATTTCCCTTGAGACTTGTCATGGGGACCAGCGTACAGAAACACAAGGTATTAAATGGCATTTAATACTGAAATTAGTTTGAGAAATAGAGCGAGGTACAGAAATATGGGCTCAGAGTACAGAAAAGTCTCTCAAGAAATGGATGAAAAAGGGAAGAAAGAGATTGAATTGTGGCCAACAGAGGTGTGGAGAGTTTCAGTTTGCTTATTTTATAGGATGGGATATGTTGAGCATGTAAATGGGCTGAAGAGATTGAAAATGACCAATGGAGCAAGGTCTTTTTTTTTTTTTAATGTTTTTATTTATTTATAGGAGAGAGAGAGAGAAAGACAGCGTGAGCAGGGGAGGGTCAGAGAGAGAGGGAGTCACAGACTGAAACAGGCTCCAGGCTCTGAGCTGGCAGTAAGCACAGAGCCCGACGTGGGGCTCGAACCCACGAACCGTGAGATCATGACCTAAGCGAAAGTCGGACGCTTAACCAACTAAGCCACCCAGGTGCCCCAGAGCAAGGTCTTAAAGATACGGGAGAGGGTGGAGTCAAGGGCATCCCAGTAAGCCTTGAGGAAGAAGAGGGACTCCTCACTCATCCTTTATACTAACATGAGTGTGATTAAAGATACCTGTATAGGTAAAGATTGGGGATGAAAAGCTGAGGGCTGTCACTATTGCTAGCCTCAATTTTCTTAATGAATTTTAAAAAATCTGGTTGAAAATGGTGTTCAATGAATGCTCAGGGAATCCTGGTACTGGAGACAAACATTCTTTAGTTCTAAACAATAGTAGGTTGACTTTTGATGAATGAACTTCCAATTTAGTTTTTTCTATTTATTAACTTCCCTGAATCACTGCTAATTATTTCTATATTTTTTGCATGCAAACATGAAATTTGATACTTCTCTTCCTGAAAATTTGGAAAATGGCAAGAAAGTGTGGTGCTTTACTTCCAAGATAGAACATCAGATTCATCTGCTAAAATAAAGACTGAGGTCCAAAAAAGCATACATTTGCAATCAGTACATAAGACAGATGACAGCATTCAAATTCATATCTTGGAAACAGTATAAAATGAAGATCTCATATTCATTTGTATTCTCATTATGTTTCTTACTTACCTTTAAGGGACTTCACACCATCTAGCAACCTGTTCTTAAAGACCTTGTTATCATCTATAAAAAAGAACACAGTTGAGGTCATAGAGAAATGATATGGCTATTCACTAAAATTATTTCAGTAAAACTGAGATTTTCATGATTTGCCCTAGAAATTTCCCCCATTAAAATAAGTATGAGAGAAAATTAGGGAAAATTTATAATATGGTAAATCTATCTAAAATTTAGCATACAAGGCACTCTATAACATGCACAGCTTTTTTGGAAAACATCACCTCTCATCTTTTATCCCCTTCCAGTCTAACACCATTTCTTTCCCTTGTTTGCTTCCCACAATTGCCTACGGGTATCTAAAAGGTAAGGATAGCCTCAGAAATGTAGTCCCCTCAACGGCATTAGTTAACATCATGGGGATGATTATTCCAAATCTGAAAGTTAAACTGCATAGACATAAATTTCCCTCAGGAGTAAGTGAACATTTAAATTATTTTGTTTGTTTGTTTAAATTATTTTATTTGGCATTTATGTGTATGTTTGTTTATTGTTGCATCTTAGCAAATGGGGATAGTTTGAGTTTTAAAAAAAAAGCTTAAAAGGAGACCAAACAGAGGGAAGAAAAAAAGAGAGGCAAACCAAGAAACAGACTTTTAACTATAGGGAATAAAATGATGGTTACCAGAGGGGAAGTGAGTGGGGGATGGGTGAAACCGGTGATGGGGATGAAGGGGGGGCACTTGTGATGAACACAGGGTAACGTGTGGAAGTGTTGAATCACTACATTGTACACCTGAAATTGTATTACACTGTACGTTAACTAACTGGAATTTAAAAAAAAATTAAGCTTAAAAGAACCCTCTAAGTATATAAATGCCTACCGTTGAAAGACAGATTTTTCAGCAGCTTCAAACGTTCCTTATCTGTGAACTCTATTCCCATGTTTTTCAGAATAGTTTTCACATCATTGACATCAACCTCCCCACCTTAAAAAAATAGACATAATTATATATATGAATTTAAAGGATCATTTAATGATTCCAAATAGGGAAAATGAATCTATGGCTCTGTAGCTTGAATCAGTAGAGAGTAAAGAGTAAAGACCAATGAGTGCTCTCCAAGTATACTGACGATGACTTCTGAGAAAAAGAATTTGATCTCCAAGTGCTAATAAAAGAAGTCACAATCATAATGACAATGGCAAGGCAACTCTGAGCCTTGTGAGATTTACATTATGTATCTGCTTTTCAACTGGAATATTATAAATTACTCATTCAAATAATTGTATCAAATAAGGTAAGATCTGTTAGTCTCATTTTTGTAAGTTGTCTGTAGTCTTCACCAAAATTTTACTTCATATATTATTTTACTAACACAGAGTTTTGCCATTCTAGAATAGAGAAGAGCAAAATATACAAATAAAAAATATACCAGAAAATAAATGGGAACGGGCAAGATGGTGGAGAAGTAGGGAGTTCCGTACATTACACTCGCCCCCATATCTCGCATGGAAAAGATCTGAAGCCATAGGAAACCTTACAGAACCCAAGAGATTGGGAGAAAAAGGAAGCAGAATCCACTGAGAAAGCCTTCTAACCAGCCCGGCCAGCCACGCACGCAGACCCCTGCCCATACTCGCCAACCCAACCCGGAGAAGAAGGTAGCAGCGATTCTAGCTCCACCCCCAGGGCTACGCAAGAGGCTTGGAATTGCCCTGAGGGGATCACCTGTGAGGTTGTGTCTATAGCAATTTCAGTGGGTTGCACAGACTGGGATTTGGAAACTAAGCCTGGCCTGGGTTAAAGAGCGCAATCCACTTAGGCTGCGCCCCCGGCCCGGGGAGTTTACACACCCAAAACAGCGAGGTGCAACGCTTGGTTCAAGAAGGGACTGGAGCGCCGCCACTCTTCTCCCCCAACCTCCAAGGCAGAACTCCCTCCTGACGCATTGGATCACACCACGCCCATCCCTGCTTGAGAGCTGCCCTCCCCCCGCTCCTTTTTTTTTCCTTTTTCTCTTTTTCCCCCAGAACACTAACCTGACTAACTCTGGTCACCGGCTTGCTTAGTCACATTTAGTCCATCCTGTAGATGTAAATTCTACACCTACTGACCTTTTCATCTCTGTGTCTCAGGAGTAATTAGACTATATAGTTTCTCTGGATAACACCAGCGTCCTTCTCTCACCTCTCCAACCATATTCCACCCTTTAGCTCTTTGAAAAAAGCTTCTTATCCCTTCTGCCTGTTCATTCTATTTCCAATTTTGCCTCATCCCCGCCCTGTCTGCTCTCTCTTTCTCTATGCTCTTCAACCAGCACTGCATACACCCGGCTATTTAATTGTAGCTGGGAAATCCGGTTGTATGCTTTAAACCATTCTTTGTCCACCAGTTATTTTCTTTTTTCCTTTCCTTTTCTTCTTTTTGACCTTTTTATGTATTTTTTTATTTTCTATTATTTGCCTTCCCTCCTCTGTCTTTTCTCTTAACTTTTGCATTTTCCCTTTCGGTTTGCAGGTTAGTTGGATTTGTCTGTGCATTTGTGTGCCTCTGCTCCCTGTGTGTTTGTCTGTCTCTTTTCTTCTCCAGGGCTACCTCAAGAAACAAGCCAAAGCACACATGGTGGAGAGTCCGAAATATCACTACCAGTAGGAAAATAAAATAACCAAGGTCTCAACAAGAGAGACCAAGAGATACCATTCAAAAAAAAAAAAAAAAACCTCTCTGAAAGGATAGGCCCTGGACAGTCAAAGAGCCTTCTCTCTGGATACAGCAGTGCTCACAGATGCAGAGAGCATGACAAGTCTTTAAAACTAACAAAAGCCAGAAAGCTGATTAAAATGTCGAAATGAAAGAGCTTTCCTCCAAAGAAATTCCAAGAAGAACTGACAGCTAATGAACTGCTCAAAACAGATATAAGCAGCATAACTGAACAAGATTTTAGAATAATAATCATAAAATTAATAGCTGGGCTTGAAAAAAGCATAGGGGACATCAAAGAAACTATGGCTACAGACAACATGGAGAATAAGAATAGGCATGATGAATTAAAAAATGCGACAAATGAGATACATAATAAATTAGAGGCCTCCAATGCACGGATTGAAGAGGCAGAAAGGAGAATAAGTGACTTAGAAGACACCATTATAGAAAAAGAGGAAACTGAGAAAAAAAGAACAAAATGATCCAGGAACAAGAAAGAAGAGTTCGAGAGCTCAGCGATACAGTCAAATGCAACAATATCCGTATCATAGGAATCCCAGAAGAGGAAGAGAGAGGGAAAGGTGCTGAAGGAGTCCTGGAACAAATTATAGCAGAGAACTTCCCCAACTTGAGGAAGGAAGTAAACGTTTAAAAACAAGAGGCTCAAAGGACTCCCCTCAGACGTAATTTGAATCGATCTTCAGCACGGCTTATCATAGTAAAAATGGTAAAATACAAGGACAAAGAGAGAATTTTGAAAGCAGCTAGAGAGAAAAGGGCCCTAACATACAAAGGGAAACCTATCAGAGTGGTGACAGACCTATCTACTGAAACTTGGCAGGCCAGAAAGGAATGGCAGGAGATCTTCAATGTGATGAACAGTAAAAATATGCAGCCAAGAATCCTCTATCCAGCAAGCCTGTCATTCAAAATAGAAGGAGAGATAAAAACCTTTCCAAATAAACAGAAATTGAAAGAATTTGTCACCACGAAGCCAGCCCTACAAGAAATCCTGAGGGGGATGCTCTGAAGGAAAGGTTGCAAGGAACAAAGATACCAGAGACACCACCACAAACATGAACCCTACAAAAGATACAAAGACTCTAAACCCACATATTTCAATAATAACACTGAATGTAAATGGGCTGAATGCTCCAATCAAAAGACATAGGGTAGCAGAATGGATTAAAAAACAAAATCCATCTATATGCTGTCTACAAGAAACTCATTTTAGACGGGAAGATACCTTCAGATTAAAAGTAAGGGGATGGAGAAATATATATCATGCTACAGGAAATCAAAAGAAAGCCGGAGTAGCGATACTTATATCAGACAAACTGGACTTTAAATTAAAGACAATCACAAGAGATGAAGAAGGGCACTACATAATAATTACAGGGTCCATCCATCAGGAAGAACTAACAATCATAAATGTCTACGCACCGAATATGGGAGCACCTAAATATCTAAAACAATTAATCACAAACAGAAACAAGCTTATAGATAAGAATGTGCTAATAGCAGGGGACTTTAATACTCCGCTTACAGCAATGGATAGGTCAACCAGACAGAAAATCACTAAAGAAATAATGGACTTGAAAGACACATTGGACCAGATGGATCTGACGGATATATTTAGAACTTTACATCCTGAGGCCAGGGAATTTACTTTCTTCTCAAGTGCGCATGGCACATTCTCCAAGATAGATCACATACTGGGACATAAAGCAGCCCTCAATAAATATAAAAGAATAGAGATCATACCATGCACACTGTCAGATCACAATGCTTTGAAACTTGAAATCAATTACAGGAAGAAGTCTGGAAAACCGCCAAAAACATGGAGGTTAAAGAACACCCTTCTAAAGAATGAATGGGCCAATCAGGCAATTAGAGAGGAAATTAAAAAATATATGGAAACAAATGAAAATGAAAACACAACAATTCAAAATCTATGGGATGCGGCCAAGGCAGTCCTAAGAGGAAAGTACATTGCTCTCCAGGCCTATTTCAAGAGATTAGAAAAAGCACAAGTCCAAAATCTAACAGCTCACCTAAAGGAGCTAGAGGCAGAGCAACAAGAACGCCCTAAACCCAGTAGAAGAAGAGAAATAGTAAAAATTAGAGCAGAAATAAACAACATAGAGACCAAAGAAACAATTGAACAGATCAATGAAACCAAGAGTTGGTTTTTTGAAAAAGTAAACAAAATTGACAAACCTCTAGCCAGGCTTATCAAAAAGAAAAGAGAGAGCACCCAAATAGACAAAATTATGAATGAAAATGGACTTATTACAACCAACCCCTCAGAAATACAAGCAATTATCAGGGAATACTATGAAAAATTATATGCCAACAAATTGGACAACTTAGAAGAAATGGACAAATTCCTAAACACACACTCACTACCAAAATTCACACGGGAAGAAATAGAAAACCTGAACAGACCCATAACGAGTGAAGAAATCGAATCAGTGATCAAAAATCTCCCAACAAATAAGAGCCCTGGACCTGATGGTTTCCCTGGGGAATTCTACCAGACATTTAAAACAGAATTAATCCCAATTCTTCTCAAGCTATTCCAAAAAATAGAAGTCGAAGGAAAACTCCCGGACTCATTTTATGAAGCCAGCATCACTCTGATTCCCAAGCCAGACAGAGATCCAGCAAAAAAAGAGAACTATAGGCCAATATCCTTGATGAATACGGATGCAAAAATTCTCAACAAGATCCTTGCAAATCGAATCCAGCAGCATATCAAAAGAATCATCCACCAAGATCAAGTGGGATTCATTCCTGGGTTACAGGGCTGGTTCAACATTCGCAAATCAATCAATGTGATCCATCATATCAATAAAAGAAAAGATAAAAACCATATGATCCTGTCAATAGATGCAGAAAAAGCATTTGACAAAATACAGCATCCCTTCTTAATAAAGACTCTCGAGAAAGTTGGGATAGAAGGAACCTACTTAAACATCATCAAAGCCATCTATGAGAAGCCTTCAGCTAACATCATCCTCAACGGGGAAAAACTGAGAGCTTTCCCCCTGAGATCAGGAACACGACAGGGATGTCCACTCTCACCACTGTTGTTTAACATAGTGCTGGAAGTCCTAGCATCAGCCATCAGACAACAAAAGGAAATCAAAGGCATCAGAATTGGCAAAGAGGAAGTCAAACTTTCACTCTTCGCAGATGACATGATACTCTACATAGAAAACCCGACAGACTCCACCAGAAGCCTACTAGAACTGATCCAAGAATTCAGCCAAGTTGCAGGGTACAAAATCAACGTACAGAAATCGGTTGCATTTTTATACACCAATAATGAAGCAACAGAAAGAGAAATCAAGAAACTGATCCCATTCACAATTGCACAAAAAACCATAAAATACCTCGGAATAAACCTAACCAAGGATACAAGAGATCTGTATGATGAAAACTATAGAAAACTTATGAAGGAAATTGAAGAAGACACAAAGAAATGGAAAAACATTCCATGCTCATGGATAGGAAGAATAAATATAGTTAAGATGTCATTACTACCTAAAGCACTCTACACATTCAATGCAATTCCAATCAAAATTGCACCAGCATACTTCTCAAAACTAGAACAAACTATCCAAAAATTTGTATGGAACCACAAAAGACCCCGAATAGCCAAAGTAATACTGAAAAATAAAACCAAAACGGGAGGTATCACCATCCCAGACTTCAGCCTCTACTACAAAGCTGTCATCCTCAAGACAGTATGGTATTGGCACAAAAACAGACACATAGACCAATGGAACAGAATTGAGAACTCAGAAGTGGACCCAAAAGTATACAGCCAACTGATCTTTGACAAAGCAGGAAAGAATATCCAATGGAAAAAAGACAGCCTTTTTAACAGATGGTGTTGGGAGAACTGGACAGCAACATGCAGAAGAATGAAACTAGATCATTTTCTCACACCATGCACAAAAATCAACTCAAAATGGATAAAGGACCTGAACGTGAGACAGGAAACTATCAACACCCTAGAGGAGAAAGCAGGAAACAACCTCCTTGACCTCCACCGCAGCAACTTCTTACTTGACACATCCCCAAAAGCAAGGGAATCAAGAGCAAAAATAAACTGTTGGGACCTCATCAAGATTAAAAGCTTCTGCACAGCCAAGGAAACAACCCAGAAAATTAATAGGCAACCAACGGAATGGGAAAAGATAGTTGCAAATGACATATCAGATAAAGGGTTAATATCCAGAATCTATAAGGAACTCACCAAACTACACGCCCGAAAAACAAACAACCCAGTGAAGAAATGGGCAGAAGACATGAACAGACACTTCTCCAAAGAGGACATCCAGATGGCCAACAGACACATGAAACGATGCTCAGCATCCCTCCTCATCAGGGAAATACAAATCAAAACCACACTGAGATACCACCTCACGCCAGTCAGAGTGGCTAAAATGAGCAAATCAGAGAACTCTAGATGCTGGCGAGGATGTGGAGAAACGGGCACCCTCCTACACTGTTGGTGGGAATGTAAACTGGTACAGCCCCTCTGGAAAACAGTGTGGAGGTTCCTCAGGAAACTAACAATAGAACTCCCTTATGACCCAGCAATAGCACTGCTAGGAATTTACCCAAGGGATACAGAAATGCTGAGGCATAGGAGCACATGTACCCCAATGTTCATAGCAGCACTCTCCACAATAGCTAAAACATGGAAAGAGCCTAAGTGTCCATCAACAGATGAATGGATCAAGAAGATGTGGTTTATCTATACCATGGAATACTACATGGCAATGAGAAACAATGAAATCTGGCCATGTGTAGCAACATGGATGGACCTTGAGGGTGTTATGCTGAGCGAAATAAGTCAGGCAGAGAAGGACAAATATCATATGTTTGCACGTATAGGAGGATTAGGAGGAACTTGACGGAGGAACAAGGGGGAGAAGAAGGGCGGAAATGGTGGGGGAAAGGGAGAGAGGCAAACCATGAGAGACTCTTGAATGCTGAGAATAAACTGAGGACTGATGGGTGTTGGGGGGGAGGGTGGATGGGCATGGAGGAGGGCACTTGTGGGGATGAGCACTGGGTGTCATATGGAAACCAACTTGACAATAAACTGTAAAAAAAAAAGAAAATAAATGAGTTGCTAGTAATTTAATGAATAAGGAAGCAAATTCCATATCTAAGAGAGCAATTGAAGGATTATTATGAAATATAATTACTATAAATACTAAATGTTTTAGATTCATAATTTTTCACTTACCTGTAGTAGCTTTTACTTCATTCATCACCTCTTTCAGACCAACCATCCCATTAGCTACAAGAAAAAGCACAATGAAAATAGTGTCAGAAGCTCAGGACACAAATTTAAGACATATATTTTATGGAAACAATTTCATTAAAAATTCTCCACATCTTCATTTTACTTGAGATCATTTAGAAAATCCCTGGATCTCAGAGAGTTAAGATGATCTCCATTAATACAAAGGTCTCTTGTAGAAACTGGGTCAGGAAAAGTCTGCTCTTCCTAGTATTTTGGATACCATTAAAAGCCACAGCTGAATATACTATTGGAGTTGGCCAGGTATTCTATTAACTTTACTTCATGTACCAACAAACAGCTGAGGAAGGCACCACTAATCTAGCTTGGTATGTTCTAAGATTGCTTTCTGCAGGAGATATGCATGAACTACATTAATGTATCAGAAAAGTTGCTATGAAATATGGAAGGATGGAAGAGTCTTCACATGGAGGAGAAGTTGAGAAAAAAGTCCAGGGACATCATGCTATGTGTGTCAAACTACAAGTAGTTCAACATGGCTTGAACAGGAGAAAAATGAGAGAAGATATGTCCACACAGGCAGACAAAGCTTAAAGGTCTCATGCACTATGATAAAAAATCTTTGAATGCGTTTTCAAGTGAAGATTTCAGAAGACAGAAGGATAGAGAGAAAAATGGCCTGTTGAATTCTCTCTAAATAGATTTTCATATCCCTATTATTTGATTTCTTGTTATTAGACTATTGGAGTCCTGACAGCATCCTCTATGATTCTTTGTATACAAAGGGAAAGGTGATGTTGTTTTAGATTAATTATAATGAAGATCCAAGATTGATTCTGACTTTAAAATTGGGCTCTCCTTCAAGTATCCATTGATAGCTGAATGGATAAAGATGTAGCATATATATATATACATATATATGTATGTATATGTATATGTGTATATATAATGGGATACTATTCAGCCATAAAAAAGAGAGGCACCTGGGTGGCTCAGTCGGTTAAGCGTCTGACTTTGGCTCAGGTCATGATTTCATGGTTCGGTTCACGGGTTCTAGCCCCGTGTCGGGCTCTGTGCTGACAGCTCAGAGCCTGGAGCCTGCTTCAGATTCTGTGTCTCCTCTCCGTCTCTCTGCCTCTAACCCACTCATGTTCTGTCTCTCTGTCTCAAAAATAAACTATAAAATTTTTTTATAAAAGAATGGAATCTTGCCATTTGCAACAACATGGATGGAGCTAGAAAGTATAATGCTAAGAGAAATGCAAAAGACAAATACTCCATGATTTCATTCAAATGTGAAATTTAAGAAACAAAATGAATGAACAACGAAAAAAAAGGGGAGAGAGACAGACGACCCAAGAAGTAGAATCTCAACTATAAAGAACAAACTGGTGGTTACCAGAGGGGAGGTGGGCAGGTGTGTGAAACAGGTGATGAGGACTGAAAAGTATTTTTCTCACCATGAGTGCTGAGTTATATATAGAATTATTGATACAACTGTTGATATATTGTACACCTGAAATAATATAATTTTGTATGTTAACTATATTGGAATTAAAATTAAAAACTTAAATAAAAAAATAAAATTGGGCTCTCCTCCAACCTTTCTAACATGTATCTGTCAATTAAATCTATTTTCAAACAATCAGATATAAAGGAAAAATAAAAAGATGGCCTGAGGACATCTGCAGTGTTCACCATCAACTTGTAGATTTCTTGACAGCTTTGCAAGTTCCTTTTCCGTGAGCTCAAGTTCCAATTTTTTAAGAGCATTGTCCAGGTTATTTGCATGAACTTTTCCCCCTTAGGAAAAAGACAAGTTAGAAACATGAAAAAAATGTATTACACCCCAAATTTGCATGCATATCAACTTTCTATTTGTTTGTTTGTTTGCTGTTTATTTAAGGTGAAGTGATTTTTTTTTTGTATGTGGAGAAGGGGTGGACAGAGTTGAAAAAAAATGCAAGGGCATATGTAACTTCCTACAAGATAAAATATATGCTGTTATCTGTTAAAACGTGAATAGACTGAAGGAATCATAAATAAGAAATGCTACTAAAGTGAGGAGCCAGGATTCATAATTGGAAAAAAAATGTTAAGTTGGGGAATGTGGGACAGTATGACTTTCAACTGGGCTTCTTACCACTGAGAGACTTTATGCCCTTCAGTAACCTATTGTGATATGCTTTTCCGGCAGCTGTAAAAAAAGCAGTAATTCATGTAATGGGGAAACTAACATGAAATCACAAAAATGGTGTGAATTCAATAATTTCAAAAATAACATTTTAAGAAGAGGTATCTCTAATTTTTAGTTTATTTCATCTAATATAATGAAGTTTGGAAACAGAAACTTCTCTCACTGTGACAAACCTTTCTATTCTAGTACTTGAGGAAGTGTCCTTGCTCAAACCTGAGTGTAGTTTCCCTTTGCTTTTAAATTTTTGCTTCTCATCTTTATTTATTTTTTTGTCAAGGATCTCCAATCTTTCTCTCTCTTTTTCTTTTCCTCCTCTCATGATATGAACAAACTAGTGGTTTGCTAGGTAACAATATGTTTTGCTGTTAATGTCAACTCTTGTCTGAAGGGTTACTTAACTTCCAATATAAATTCCAAGCGACAGTGACAGTTTGTCATATAACATAGAAATCAATTTAATATTTTTTCTTTTATACTTTGAGAAAAATAAATAAAAACGAAGCTGGAGATATTTTACACAAACCTAAAGCCCCACAAAAGACCTCCCTACCGCCTCTATGATGACTCACCATCAATTGGCAATGTTTTCAGTAGCTCTTCTTTTTCCTGATCTGTGAGCTCAATCCCCTTGCTTCCCAGGAAAATTTTCAGGCCGTTAGTATCAATCTTCTCATCTTTTAAGAGAGGGGACAGAAGATATATAAACTTTAGGAACTCTGGTATTATCTCAAGTTGTAAAATATGTTCTATGCAGTTTAATGATATCCCAATTTCAGATGAAGTGTTAGGCAAATATATTCCCAATTGTAGAACTGTTGAGCGTATCTTGTCGTGTTTTATAAAATACTACATATAATATAAATTAAAGAACATTTTTCCTAAAGTTGGAAAAAACAACTTCCAGAATAAAATCTGATGAGTGAATTAAGATAATGCAGATTCCTATATAAATTATTCTTCAAAAACACTTGTGTTGATGAGAATTATTGATGATATCAGGAATACATTATCTTGATCATTTCTTAGCTTCACCGTGCCATTTTCTATACATTTCTAGATTCTGTTCATTTAAACATTTGTGACGTGAAGCATATTACTTGCACAAGCAACAGAAAACTTAGAATTTAAAATTGACATGTAGTCTTATATCCTACTGCAGAAATTTTCCTAATGCCAATCCAAGATTCATATATTTAAAAATAAAACATCAGAATTTATAAAATACTAGAAACACCACTGAAAAAAAAACTATTCTAAAGGACTGAAACCCTAGATTTACATCCACTTCTCATTTAACTGTAAAATCTTTCAGTTCATTCATCAGTGTTTTTACAGAAATCCTCCCATCAACTGTAAAGAAAATTTAAGTCATAATGAAATAAAAAAAAAAAAAGAGACTCATGAAAGATTGTGAAATACAACATGTGAGGAAATATAATAAATCCTCATTTACTATGTGCCAGGTATTATCTTAAGTACTTTATATATGCTTACTTAAGAACTATTTACTCAAGAACATCTTTCAAGGCTATTAATTTATTTGGTTTTTATTGTCCTCATTAATGTTAGAAAGAAAAGCCTAAACATAAAAAATACCATTTCAAAAATATAAATTTTACTTATAGTTCTATAATACTTCAAACTCATATGTGTTAGTAATGGGAAGAAATTCAGAAGTACCATTATCTAAGTGGCCTGCAGTTTTCTACTCAAAATGTGGAAGACTGTCTTCTAGTGACCATAATATGGGTAAATAATATAAAAGACAACATACAAAGTACACTGTTTTCATGTTGATTTGGCAGCTAGCTCCTTATATGCTGTTTATATGCTTTGCCCACATTTATAGCTTTGTACTATCAGTATAAATTACCATTCCTAAGGGCCCTTTCCCCTGGAAACTTTATTGTCTATGGTTCTTATACCTAAGCCCTCACAGCATGTGATTATGGTATCTGGAAACTTACTCACCATCACCAGGGAGATTTTGAGTCAGAGGCTTAAGTTCCTTATCTGAGATCTTGATTCCCATATTATCCAGTATTGTGTTCAAGTCATTGATATTGACTTTCCCGCCTAAGGAAAGAGACAGTCCACGAAGAAAATTATGTAACTTCAAAAAAAAGATTCATAAACTTTTTAGAGACACATACCCTGTTGTGAATTTCATGAGCTATATGCTGGTGTTCACAAAGATTACATATAATTTCAGAGGGGTCATCTATTCTCTAAAGCCTATTCACAGACTTCCCCCTCCAACAGTAAGATTAATAATGCTTGTTCTAAAATGTGGGGGGAGAAACACATCAATTTTAGAACAAGAGACTATGGGCTTTATGCCTATAGAGAAAGTCAAGTCGGACATTAGAATTAAGGTCAGTTCTTCTGAGACTTGTCTTGGGGACCAGACTATAAAATACGAAGTTTTAAATATCACTGAATAAATGCTACATGAATTCTAGTTCTGGAGGCAAAAATTTTTTACTTCTTTTTTTTTTTAACAGTGGATTTTATTTATTTATTTATTTTACATTTTTATTTCTTAAAAAAATTTTTTAACAGTGGATTTTATTTTTTTTTATTTTTTATTTTTTTTTGCAAATAGTTTATTGTCAAATTGGTTTCCGTATAACACCCAGTGCTCATCCCCACATCGGTTTTGATGACTGAACTTCCAGTTTAGTTATTTATCTGCAGCTCATTAAATTCTCTGAATCAGTGCTAATCTTTCTTGCTACATTTTGCGATGCAAACTTGAAATCTGATATTTGTTTTCTTGAAAAGTTTGGAAGAATCTTGAGAAAGTAGAAGGCTTTCTTCTTAGATATAAAGTAAAAGATCAGCAGCTAAAGTAAAGCTTGATCTTCAGTCGGAACATAAATTTGCAATCAGTATATATGATCAGTATAGCAGAATCCACTATCATCTTGGAAACAGTATCAATGCAAGGACCCCATTTGGTATGTACTCTGATTATGCTGCTCACGTACCTTTTAGAGACTTCACAACTTCTAGCAACTTGTTTTGAAAGATCTTGTCATCATCTATACAAAGGCAGAATGTAAGTCACAAAGAATGTGGAAAATCACTAGAATACTCTTAGGAGAAATGATTTTCAAGAGTTTTCTATTATAATAAAATTTGAGAGAAAATTGGGTGAAGTTTATTTAGCACATTATGTACACCTCTTCTCTTCTTCCCAATCCTGCTTTTATTCACTTTCAATTATTAATCCTTTCCTCTTTCACAGATCCCACCATATCCTCTGTTTTTTGTTTTTGTTTTTTTCATAAAAAAATGGGTCTTCATAATAAGACCCATCATAAGGAAAATGTTGCCCAATTTAAAAATAAAACCACTTAGACAGGGTTTCATTTCAGGTATAAGTGGACATTCTAAAAACAATAAATATTTTTTTTGAGATGGATTTTCTATTTCCTAGAACTTAGGAAATGGTGATAATTTTAGAGCTTCTCACAGACACAGAAATCTAAAACTTCTTTTTGGGGGCACCTGGGTGGCGCAGTTGGTTAAGCATCCAACTCTTGGTTTTGGCTCAGGTTGTGAGATTGAGTTCCACGTCCAGCTCCATGCTGACAGCGTGGAGTAGGCTTGGGATTTTCTCTCTGCTCCTTCCCAACTTGCACATGCTCTCACACTCTCTCTCTCTCATATGAATAAATAAACTTTAGAAAAAAAGAAAACCTCTCTTTGATTACATCAATATTTAAAATGCTTACCTCTAAGGGAAGATTTTTTTTTTTTTTACAAATAGTTTATTGTCAAATTAGTTTCCACATAACACTCAGTGCTCATCCCCACAAGTGTCCTGCTCCATGCCCATCTCCCCTCCCCTCTACATCCATCAGTCCTCAGTTTTTGTCAGCATTCAAGAGTCTCTCATGGTTTGCCTCTCTCCCTTTCCCCCACCATTTCCCCCCTTCTTCTCCCCCTTGATCCTCAGTTAAGTTCCTCCTAATCCTCCTATATGTGCAAACATATGATATTTGTCCTTCTCTGCCTGACTTATTTCGCTCAGCATAACACCCTCAAGGTCCATCCATGTTGCTACACATGGCCAGATTTCATTGTTTCTCATTGCCATGTAGTATTCCATGGTATAGATAAACCACATCTTCTTGATCCATTCATCTGTTGATGGACACTTAGGCTCTTTCCATGTTTTGGCTATTGTTGAGAGTGCTGCTATGAACATTGGGGTACATGTGCTCCTATGCATCAGCATTTCTGTATCTAAAGGGAAGATTTTTTACTAGTTCCAAGCATTCTTTATCTTTGAGCTCTATCCCCATGTTTCCCAGAACAGTTTCAATGCCAATGAGATCAACATTTTCTCCTTAATAAAAAGATTAAAATAATGACATACATAGAATTTAAGTACAATCAAATTATTGCAAATAATTTAAATTATGATGTCAAAACAATATGATTATGAGGTTGGAAAAGTAATGATCACTGAGCTCTGTCCAGAGATAATGTCATTCATGGAAACATAATTGGCTTTCTAAAGGCTAGTAAGAGAGGGCACTCTCAATGGTAGTCATGAGAATGTACCCATAGGACTTCCAACTATGGAGAACATAATTAAACAAGGACTCCATTCTCCTGCTTTGAAATTGATCTGTGTTTTTTGCACTAACACCATACGTACCATTGGCCCTGGCCAATGACAGTGCAGCAAAGATACTAAGGGAGCCCTGTCCTGGAAGACACAGGATGGTGACTTTAACCAGAGGATTCTTGAAAGCAGTTTTGCCAGGCCTTCCTTAGACTGCATGACAATCTAGGATGCTTCCACCCAATCTTTTCTTCCTCTTTCCTTCATCTGGTGCCAGATCTGCCCTGTAGTCTGACAGCCTCCTAGCCTTTCCAGGCATCCTCCTTATTTTTTCTTATGCAGGCATTTCCCCTAATAATGTCCTTGCACATTTAACCCTGCCCTGGCTTTTGCTTTTTGGGAGACTTGGACTTAACATACTCAAAATGACAATGACAAAAAATGGGTATCCTAGATCTCTTTTGTCAATTAGCAAACTGCAAATGGCTTATCTTCATAATTCTATTGACATGAAGAATGCATCACCTCTTCTTTAACTAATTACCAGGGTCTTTTCCAAAGATTTATTTCAGCTTTTATTACAGATTTTGGCTGTCTTAAAACAAGGAAAATGAAGAGTATTTGAGAAGACTACATCAGAAAATTCCCCCATTTCTGGGCTATTGGTTATGAAAACATCAAATAAATAGGAGGTAAAAATGATAGAATTAACATAGCAATTAAGGCATGAAGAAAATAGTTGCTGTAGAAAAATTAGGGTCCTATGTTTACATTAACTTCTTACTCACTTTTGACAGCTTTCACTCCATCCATCACTTTTTTCAGATCAACTTTTCCATTAGCTATGAAAAGAGGGGACAATTGAGACATGTAATCAATGTCATGAGCTCCAAAAAACATATACATAGGATATATGTTGATGGAAAATTCTAGATAGGTTTCATTAATATCTTAATTTTACCCACACTTATATATATATTTTTAAATGTTTTATTTATTTCTAGGAGAGAGAGAAAGAGACAGCGTGAGCAGGGGAGGGTCAGAGAGAGAGGGAGTCACAGGCTCTGAAACAGGCTCCAGGCTCTGAGCTGGCAGTCAGCACAGAGCCCGACGCGGGGCTCGAACCCACGAACCGCGAGATCATGACCTAAGTGAAAGTCGGACGCTTAACCGACTAAGCCACCCAGGCGCCCCTACCCACACTTATATTAAATCTCTGAATTTCAAGGATTTAAGCTGGTCTATATATTTGCAAAAAGATGTCTTGGATATTGGAGTTTGCACAGGAAAAAGGTACTTTTCCCAATGTAGTGCTTGGGCAAGTTAAAATATCAGATTTTAACTAAAGGAAAGGGGAACAAATAGAAAGAATCTTCTACATGGAAGAGAGGCTGAGAAATGTAAAATAAAACCACTCCTAGGCACAACATATATAATATATACATATGCAACATATGGAGAACCACAGTCAGTTCAGCACTGGAGAAGAATAAAGTATGGATTTGGGAAAGGAAAGTTCATACGAGAGGCACATTGGGCTCAGATTATTAAGGGATTTGTAAGTTATTTTAGGAAGCTTAGCTTTTATCTGTTAGGTTATATAGAATCATTGAGGGGTTATAAGTTCAGGAATGATATGAACCAATTTGCATTTTACTTTAGTTTTATTTAACTTTTTATTATAAAATTACATTTATATTGAAATAAAGATAGAGTGATGTCATCAAGATGGTGACATAGTTTGTTCCTGACTTTAGTCCCCCTCACAAAAAGACCATCTTGCAAGTAACCACCAACAAGACACCATTGTGAAAATCCCAGAATATGGTGGTGAGGCTGACGCATCTTTCTGAACCACAGAGATCGAGAAGGACCACATGAGAAGGGTAAGACCATCAGCTATGCTCTGACTGCACTGCCTCTCTCCCAGGCTGGAAGAGTGCTACCCTGAGAGGGATTCCCAGAGCTACGGTTTCTCTGGTGGGAGCAAGAGAGCCCAAGGTAGATATCCAGCTCTTTCAGAGCTGTGGGTTGCTTCCTGGAAGGCTCACCTGGGTCTTGTCCCATAGGTATTGTGTGTGTGTGTGTGTGTGTGGTGGGGGGAATCTGTGGGTCTTAACCATTTGAGATCAGAATGAGATGGAGAACGGGAGGATGGCTTACAGCAAATGGCACTTGGATCTTGGCAGACTGTGTTTCTCCTAGCAGCAGTGCCTGAGTAGATATTTGAGAAGGTGGCTTTGCCCATCTGCAGAGCCAATATGGTGGTCCCTCTGGCCAGGGAACCATTCTGCCTGATTTGGGTCCCCAGGCAATAAGTCTTCCTGGCCTTGAGCCTCTTCTGCCACCCCATCCAGATGAGGAAGCAAATTCATGGCTCCTGCCTACTGCTGAGTACAGATAGCCCTCTGTCTTGCCTGACCAGGAAACATAGTGAAAGCATCCCAGAGATTGTATAGATTACCCTACAGCCCCTCTTGCAGCAGTGCCTGAGTGAAAAGCCCAGTCATTGGCTCTGCCTATCTGCACAACTGAGCTGGTGGCACTATCTGGCCAGGGAGATTGATGGTTACTCCTGCCTGACTCAGGTAGGTACCCAGCCAACAATCCATATCAGCAAAGGAGCCTATGACATAGAGACACTTGGGCTGGGAAGGAAATTCAAAGCCTTGATCAGGGATGAATATAGCTTCCAGCCTTATCTGACCAGGAAGCCTAACCAGAACACCTGGAAAGTTGTATAGCCCATCCTACAAATCTGCTTGTAATAGTGCCTGAGCAGAGCCCCCCAGATTGACAGCCTAGAAGAAATGGATAAATTATTCCTAGAAACATACAACCTACTAATATTGAATTATGAAGAAACAGAAAATCTGAAGAGACTAAAAACAAATAAGGGATAGTGAGTCAATAATCAAAATCTTACCCCTCCACCCAAAGTCCAGGACAGATGGTTTTGTTGCTGAATTTTTACCAAACATTCCCTGAAGAGTTAACACCAATCCTTCTCAAATTCTTCCAAAAAATTTAAGAGGAGGGAACACTGTCAAACTCATTTACAAGGTAGCATTTACCCTGATACCAAAGCCAGATAAAGATACCACAAAAAATTAAAACTATAAGCCAATGTCCCTGATGAATATAAATGCAAAAATTCTCAGCAAAATTCTAGTGAACCAAATTCAATAGCACATTAAAAGGATCATATAGCATGATCAAGTGGGATTCATCCCTAGGATGCAAAGATATTTCAACTTACGCAAATCAATAAAAGTGACATACCACATTAATAGAATGAAAGATAACAATCACACGATCATCTCAACTGATGCAGAAAAAGCAAAATTCAACATTCATTGATGATAAAAGCTGTCAATAAATTAGATATAGAAGGAATGAACCTCAACGTAATAAAGGCCATGTATGACAATACTCAATACTTAACATCATAATCAATAGTGAAAGGTTGAAAGCTTTTCCTCTATAATCAGGAATAAGACAAGGGTGCCCACTCTTACTACTTCTATTCAGTACAGTACTAGAAGTCTTAGTCAGAAAAATTAGGCAATAAAAAGAAATAAAAGTCACCAGAATCAGAAAGATAGAAGTAAAAGTGTCTCTATTTGCAGATGACATTATTTTAT
>NW_024081009.1:449692-527879 GCF_003009895.1 Hyaena hyaena
GGGATCAGTTTCTTGATTTCTCTTTCTGTTGCTTCATCATTGGTGTATAAAAATGCAACCGATTTCTGTACGTTGATTTTGTACCCTGCAACTTGGCTGAATTCTTGGATCAGTTCTAGTAGGCTTCTGGTGGAGTCTGTCGGGTTTTCTATGTAGAGTATCATGTCAGCAGATGACATTATTTTAAATATAGAAAATCCTAAAGACTCAACCAAAAATAATTAATAACCTGTTAGATTTAATAAATGAATTCAGTAAAGATGCAGTATACAAAATCAACATTAAAAAATCAATGGTGTTTCTATATACTAACAATGAATTATCAGAAACAGATATAAAGAAAATAATCTCATTTAACAACAGCAGCACAAACTATAAGGTGCTTAGGAATAAATTTGGAAGAAACACTCAAATGGAAAGATCCTGTGCTCATAGATTAGAAGAATTAATAATATTAAAATGTCCATACTAAAGCCAAAGCCATCTACAGATTCAATGTAATTCTTAAGATTCCAATGGCATTTTTTATAGATATATAAACTTAATCCTAAAATTCATTTGGAACCACAAAAGTTAAACCAATTTTCAAAAGAAGGATAAAGCTGGCGGATCACAATTTTTTACTTCAAACTATATTATAAAGTGTTGTAATCAAAAGAGTATGGCACCAGTTTAAAAACACACACTTGGACCAGTGAAAGAGAATCAAGGGCCTAGATATAAACTCATACACATATGGCCAACTTCTATTTGACAAGGAAGCCAACAATACTCCAGCAAGCCAAGAATACTCCATGGAGAAATGAGTATCTTCATTAAACGGTGCTAGGAAAATTGGATATTCATGTGAAAAAGAGTGAGATTAGATCCCTGTCTTATACTACTCACAAAAATTAATTCAGAATGAATTAAAGAATTAAATGTAAGGCCTGAAATCATACCTAAAACTCCCAAGGGAAACAGAAAAAAGCTCTTTGATGTTGTCCTTGGCAATGATTTTTTGGATGTGAAGCCTAAAGCATAAGCAACAACATAAAAAATAAACAAGTAGGACTACAACAAACTGAAATGCTTCTCTGCACAGCAAAAGAACCATAGGAGACTCTTAAATACAGAGAACAAACTGAGGTAATGGAGGAGGGTGAGGGTGAGGTAAATGGGTGACAAGCATTAAGGAGGCCACTTTTCAGGATGAGCCCTGGGTGTTATATGTAAGAGATGAATCTCTGAGTTCTACTCCTGAAGCTAAGATTACCCTGTATGTTAACTAATTTGAGCATAATAATATAATAATAAAAGAAACAATCAACAAAATGAAAAGGCAACCTATGGAATAGAAGAAAATATATCTATAAACCATGTATCTGATAAGAGGTTAATATCCAAACTATATAAGGAACTCATACCTCAACAGCAAAGAAACCAAATAATATAATTTAAAAATGGGTAAAATATCTGAAAAGACATTTTTCCAAAGAAGATATTCAAATGGCCAACAAGTTCATTAAAAGGTAGCTCATCCTCACTAATCATCAGGGAAGTGTAAATCAAAACCACAGTGAGATATCACCTCATACCTATTAGAATGGCTATCATTAAAAAGATAAGAGGGGTGCCTGGGTGGCTCAGTCAGTTGAGCATCCGACTTCAGCTCAGGTCATGATCTTACAGTTTGTGAGTTCGAGCCCCACATTGGCTCTGTGCTGACAGCTTAGAGCCTGGAGTCTGTTTCAGATTCTGTGTCTCCCTCTCTCTCTGCCCCTCCTCAGCTCGTGCTCTGTCTCTCTCTGTCTCAAAACTAAATAAATGTTAAAAAATTAAAAAAAATAATTTCTGGGGATATAATGTACAGCATAATGACTATAGTTAACAACACTGTATTGCATGTGTGAATATTGCCAAATGAGTAGGTCTTATGAGTTGTCACCCTAAAAACAACAAACTCGTAACTATAAGGTGATGTATGTTAACTAAAATTTTTGTGGGATTCAATCATTTTGTAATATATACAGTATCAAATCATTATTCTTAAACTTATAAAATATTATGTTAATTATATTTCTTTCTTTTTTTAAATGTTTTTTTTTTTGAGAGAGAGAGAGAGAGACAGAGTATAAGCAGGGGAGGGACAGAGAGAGGGAGACACAGAATTGGAAGGAGGCTCTAGACTCCAACCTGTCAGCACAGAGCCCGACATGGGGCTTGAACTCATGAACCACGAGATCATGACCCAAGCGTAAGTCAGTCACCCAACTGACTGAGCCACCCAAGTGCCCCATGTCAATTATATTTCAATTAAACTAAAAAAATGAAATAGAGATAAAAATAGACAAGACAAAATATACAGAATGGCTACATTCTGCCCATCCCCAATCTCTTACCCTTGGACTCTATTCAATAGTCACTACCATTTGCTATTTTGTTTTTAGTTCTTCTGTTTCCTCCATCACTTTGAACTCTATGCTTATTTCTGTATTTCTTCAATAATCAATGTTAATGAATTTCTATTAGTTGTTATAAAAGATAACATTTATTTCACTTCATCCTTGATATTCTTTTCATTTTTTGGGAATATTTGTATTTTAAAAATTTTATAGATTACTTTTGTAACTGTATGCCTTTAATTCTTTGGTCTATCATCTTTATTTTTTAGGGTTTACTATTTATTTTTGTACTTCTTGGGATTCTGAAATTTTACAATAGTATAGCTTTGTCTAAGTATTGATTTTTTGCTGGTCACAAAGTAGGCTAATCCATCTGGGAACTCGTGTCCTTCATTTTAAAAGAAACTTTGTTCTATATTTTTCTTGATAATTTTCTCTGCCTTTTTATGTATATCTGGATATTTTAGTATGTTAAAATTTTCTTAATACTAGGCTACCATTATTAATACTTTATTTTCTTCTTACGGTTTTACTCCTTTAAAAATTGTACTTCCTAGAGGATTTGCTCAATTTGCCTTTCCATGTTTTCCACTGAATGTTTTTTATTAATCTTCCTGATTTCTAAGTAGATTTTTTAAGTTTATTAATTTTGAGAGAGAATACACGTGTGTGCATGAGTAGTGGAGGACAGAAGGGGAGGGACAGAAAGGGAGAGAGAGAATCCCAAGCAGGTTTTGACCTGTCAGCATGGATCCCAGTGCAGGGCTTGATCTCAAAAACCATGAGGTCATTATCTGAGCTGAAATAGAGTCAGATGGGCTTAACCAAGTAAGCTGCCCAGATAGCCAGTGATTTCTAAGTAGGTTTTAAAAATCTACTTTCCTACCATTTCTTAAATTTTTTAAAAAGTTTATTTATTTTGAGAGAGACAGGGACAGCATTGAGTAGGGGAGGGGCAGAAAGAGAGGGAGAGAGAGAGGATCCCAAGCAGGCTCCACACTGTCAGCACAGAGATGGATGGGGGCTTGAATTCACGAAACCATGAGATCATTACCTGAACCCAAACTGAGAGTCAGATGTTTAACTGACTGAGCAAGCCAGGCACCACCTACCTTTTCTTAATTGATGGGTACCCAAAACATAAAATGCTTAACCAATTAAACTCTCTTTGTTGAGTTTTGATACTGATAGTATGGTGGTCTTCTCTAAGATATTGGAAAAATCATTATTTTCCTTCTTACTTGAAGTGTTTAAATGGCACTGGACTTAAATGTTGCCTATATATCTTCAAATACTGACATTTCCCAACCTTAACAATAGCCTAAACATTTTTTTGAAGAGATGAAAGATAATCCATTAGGAGGAGAAATTCTGAAGTCATATTGGCTTTGGAAAACTCTTACCACAGGAAAGGGGTAAGAGTGCTTTCAGTGAATCAGACTTAATCAGGGGCAAGCTGGGAGCCAGAGAAAACTGGCCAGTGTCTGTAATTTTCCCATGTCACTTGAGGCCCATCTTTGATTCAGAAGTCTGAATGAGGAGGGATGACAGAAAGTACAGAAAATGAGGGAGGAAAGATGAGAATTGTTTTCCTTGCAGAATGCAATAGTTGAGAATGCAAAAGTTCAATCAACAGGGTCTTTCTGAAGACACTCTGTAGTGCCTCAGTTTACTCTAAGTCTGGAATATCAACTTTTGATAGTGTTTCTTGGTGTGTTAGACAAAAAGTTTGTCTCCTACACATAAGATGCAGAACAATAGCCTTCATGGATTTTCACACCTTCTGTAACTGTGTCATGCTTATTCCTAATGACGAATCCCTTATTCCATATCACTCTGCTTTCTTGATCAAATCCTAACTAAAACTGTGCCTTTTTTCATATCACACATTGAACTTTTTATTTAGGCAAATATATCTATGTTTTTATTTTCCTACTTCTGGGTAACTGTCTTGTCTAAGAAAGTCTCCCTCAACCTAATGTTACAAAATATTCCCCTTATTTTTCCTAATATTTTTATTTATTTATATTTTACATTTAGAGCTTCAATTCACATAGAATGTATTTTTATTTATATTGTAAGGTAAGGTGATTTCTAATGTTTTTCCTTTAAGACAGATAGCCAATACTACTTTAAAGTCATTCTTTAAATTTGTTAAATATTTATTTATTTTTGAGAGACAGAGACAGATTATGAGCAGGGGAGGGGCAGAGAGAGGAGACACAGAATCTGAAGCAGGCTCCAGGCTCTGAGCTCTCAGCACAGAGCCTGACGCAGGGCTCGAACCCACGAACTGTGAGATCATGACCTGAGCTGAAGTCAAATGCTTAAGTGACTGAGCCCCTCAGGTGCCCCAAAGTCATTCCTTAGTATATATCAAGATAGCCATTATACTGGGATCTATTTTTTAACTTTCTGTTTTGTTGGATCTACTTCTATTACTTGCCAATGAAATTTTGTTTTCATTGTAGTAGTTTTATTGTAAGGGCTAATACATGATAAGGCACATCTCCATTCTAGTTTTCTTGTTCATAATTTTCTTGGCTATAGTTAGACACTTATTCTCTCATTTATTCTTTTAAATCATTTTCTAATAAGACCCCACCAGGATTCTGAAATTTTTATATTATTATATATTTTATGATAAATATTTATGAGAAGAAGAGTTAAAGCAGATGGTCAATAATCCATTAACTTACTGAGGGGATGCCCTTGGAGAAAAGAAAAGAAGGTAAGTGACCCGGTTTAAAATCCTTGTCAAATGGTCCTCCAGGTAAATAGACTAATGACATTTGCTATGGAAAGAGACATTATGTTTGAAATGTCCTTAATGGTAGTTTCTGAATGTTTGTGAGTTTCAGACAGAATTCCCTTAACCCATGAATACTTTGGTGTGTATTTTCTTTTAAAAATATATATACTTATATGTACACATACATATACACATACACCCACATGTACACACACACATATACACACATGTATATTACTCTCACACAACCAGTACAATTATCCAAAGTAAAAGAGTATGATTGCTACAGTACACTTAACTAATGTACGGAATTTACTCAAATTTCACCAATTGCTCCATGACATCATCGATAGCAGTTAAGCATTAAGTTGTCACATCTCTTTATTCTTTAATGTGGAACAGTTCTTCAGTCTTTGTACTTTATGATTTTCACATTTTTGGAGAGCCCAAACCATTTACTTTGTAGAATATCCTCCAATCTGGATGACAGGTTTTAAAAAATAACCTAAAGTTTATATTTTCCAACAATCTTTAGGCATTAAATTCTACAGCTTTACGACTTTTCCTTTCCTAGGCTTGTACAAAGTCTAGTTGTTAAAAGGTTCCAGCTGCATTGTTTAGGCTTACCACTAACTGGCAGTGATGTCACCAGCTTTGTATATTCCGTATCAGTGAGTTCAATCCCCTTATCTCTCAGTAAATTTTCCAGGTTATCGACATCAATCTTTTCACCTTCAAAAAGTTAGAAATAGGTGTACATATTATTGATGATCTCAAATTTTAGGTTGAATAGCAAAAGCACAATGTAGCCCTCACCCATTACACAGTCTTGAAATCTTAGTTGATCTTTCAATACTGATTGATAAGGAATCTTTAAATTCTGGGAAAAATAATTTCTATTACTGTTCAAGTAATCCACATAGTGGCTATTGTAATCTTGTAAGAAAGTTTTACTTGATTTTATTGGTAATGTAATTGTTGACATTGTTAACTCAATCCTTCAAAAATTCACAGTTCTATGTAATCCAAGACAAACTTTCTATTGGATCTAGTGACAGGATATTGGAAAACACTACAGAAAAACAGAAATTATTGTAAAGCCTTGGGGCCCTCAGTTTACTGGTAATGTATCACTAACCTGTGAAAGCTTTCACTGCATCCATTACCTGTTTCATAACAACTTTTCCATCAGCTGAAAGACAACACACAAATTACACTCATATGTAACACTAAAGATGAGAAGTGAGCAAAAAAGTTTAGTAATCATCACCTGTTATGGAATTTTATCTTATTTTTCTTCTTCATTAGTGTGAAGAAGCAAAAAGTTTTATACTTCACAAACAGCTATGTTAACAATGTAACACTGACCTTTCTCCCTTTAAGATATTAAAACTTATAGCCATAAAAGGAGGGTATATAAATGAAGTCCCTTCTATGTTACCTCCTTTTTAGCATTTAGATAGTAGGAAATTATTATTTACATAGGGTATGGGGAAAAAAATTAAAAGTCAGTATCCACATTATTTCAATGTTTCTTAAGTTTGGAAAACTTCCATTCATGTAGTCAGCCCATACTCACTACTTATTCATTATTACAATTAAATTGAAAAAAACCTCATCAACTCTTTAAATTACATTTGCGAGTTAGAAATAATTTAAGACATTCTAGAGGTTAACTATAGCCATTATCTGTAACAGATATTCAGTGGTTTGTTGCATCAGTTTTTAAAGGGACAATAAAATGGAAATGTTACATAGAATTAGCTCACTGAATCAGAATCTTAATTGTATTGTGTTTCTAGAAATAGAAATGCAGCAAAAACATTTCTGCACTTTTATTTTCTGAATATTTACCTATTGTTTGGCTAACAACAGAAGACAAAATTTGAAACATAAACTACATTACTGAGAAAACATAACTAATATCATAACAAAAATCTATTATTATCTCAGAAGGGCATTTGAGCTAAAAGAGGATCTTTAAGGCAAAAGTTGACTGGCCCATATCTAGAATCATGTCTCTCTATATTAGTGTAAACTCAAGCAACAAATAAAATAAAGAAATAAAATGCATATGTTGCACTAGTGGATCAAAACTAGTGGAAGATGAAAGAGTAACTTAACAAAATGTCTTCTATAAAGGGCTTATCTCTGACAAATGGAAAGTGAGAAATGGCAAAGATGCCACTAAATGTCATTTGAATAAAGTGAGAAAAAATTGACTTGCCCAGTGGGAGTAGCTAAGTATGAAATGTTCCAGGTGAAACATTTCTTGGCCTTACTGGAATCTTCTAAGGTTCACGTATTCCAGTTCTTGTCCTTCCAAAGGGAATTGCTTTATGAACAGCCACGCTTCAACCTTACTTGATAATCGTACTTCTTAAAAACCAGAGCTTGTTTCTAAGGAACTGAAGTCTAATATTGGATGATGGAGTCTGGCTATCTCATCTGGGAATCCCTTAAAGCCCTCTGAGGAGGGAGAACATGTCAAACATGCTGGCCAAATTGCAAATAACTTTGCTGTGTGACAAGGGTCCAAGAGCAAACAAAAAAGGTGACATATTATCTCTTTCTCTGTATTTTAAATCGCTAGGGGAGTATGGTCTCTGTAAACTTGAAGCAATTTTGGGTGAAATTTTGATCATTGTGCCCATTAGGCTTTCTCTGTTTCTCCTTTATTTCTATTTGACCTTTTGAAATACTCTTACATTCTAGGTCATGGGTCCTGCCATCTGCACCCTCTTTCCACAATTTTTCTTTTTTCTTGCCTCCCTCATGGCCCTACACTGATCCTGGTGACATTCTCAGCAATGTGTAGACTTCACAGTACAAGAAACCACTAATATAAGTTGATATGAACGTCAAGAGAAAAGGTCTGTTCTTTATATACATACATACATATGCACACATACATGTATACATACATACATATTTATTTTTGTATATACATATTCATCGAGGGAGGAGACAGAGAGAGAGAGATAGAGCACAAGCAGAGGAGGGGCAGAGAGAGAGGGAGAGATAAAATCCAAAGCAGACTCAGTGCTGTCAGCACAGAGATTGATGTGGGGCTGGAACCTACAAACCGTGAGATAATGACCTGAGGCAAAATCAAGAGTCAGATGCTTAACCCACTGAGCCACTCAGGTGCCCCGAGAAAAGGTTTGTTCTACTTATTGGGTCCTTCTCAAAGTTTTTCTGAATGACTTGATGTCAAGTAGATGTTTTGAAGAGGTTTGCAAGTACAATCCCACAAGCTTTTAGAGAGACTGAATAATAATAGTAATGATTATAATAATAACAAAATGATGATAATAAAAAGCAACTTCACTGAACACTATTATGTGTCAGGCTCTGGTCTACTTTAATCCTTACTAACACTCTTATTAAGTAGGTGCCATTAATGTACCCCTTTCACAGATAAACAAAAGCAGAGAAACATTAAGGTGTCATAATTTTAAGTAGAAGGGTCAGAATTCAAACACAGTCAGTCAGTCTGGCTCCACAGTCTGTGCCTTTAACCACTGCACTAGTCTGACTCTCAATAATCAGTAGCCATCTGATGCTCACCATCAACATCAAAGGAGCTGTGTCACCTAAGGTCATGTCCCCTCTCAGAGAACAGCCTGTGTCCAATGACTCATTCATTGATGTGGGTGCAAAGACCCAGCCCCTCTAGTTTATCAGCAGAGGCTTCTGTAGCAAGTTCACTGCAGTGAACTTCCTCTGCCCAGTCCTGCTTCCCTAATCCCCTTACAGGTATTGTCCTGAGAGTATTTCCCCGAGAAACCTCTGGTATAGAAATCTCTGCTATAGGATGTGTTTCCTGGGATCGAACAAAGAAAACATGCCAACGAAAATGGCATACACGTTCTTTGTCAATTCTGAAACATGAGTAGGGAGGTTGATAAAAGTCTCCCTGTTTCCATCTTTCAGCTGGGATTTCAAGTTCCTGACCATTGGCATGGACTCATGGAGACTTGCCCAGAGTTGTGGGAATCCATAGTGTCAAGAGTGGGAGAAACATGACATACTTCCTACGATCACCACAATGGTCTTCCTCTGTGTAGCTGCTCTCTCCACTGAAGGGGCAGATTATTACTCCTTATTCCTTTTAGTTTTCTTGTTCAAATAGCTATGGGCAATATGACTATTGCTATTCACTTAGGAAATTCTTGGTGGCACTTTAGTAATTTTCAACTATTATACTTTATTCCTTGTATTCCTCATTATATTCTACTTCTATGTCTCCTCAGCTTCCTCTTACTTCATTCCTTTTACTTTTTCCTCTTTTCTGATTTATTATTCTTCTTTGCCCTGTGAGTAGTCCTAGAGATTGCCTTGAACTTAGCTCCACAGTGCAAAAGGCTGTCATGAAGTTGATGAGGCTGACTAGAGAAAGGATGGAGTCTTACTCTAAGCCTATTTTTTCCTCTTTAAGTTTCTTTTCTAAATGGCTTTATGATTCCAAATAATCATACTCAGAGGTTTTTACAAAAAACAAAAACAAAAACAAAAAAAGCTGCACAAGTTCCGGGGCTCCTGAGGATCACAGTAATGTTTACATGTTTACCATTCACTGGCAGATTCTGTGTCAGATCTTTAAGTCGCTCTTCTGTGAGGCTCATGCCCATATTTCTCAGCAATGTATCCAGCTTGTTGACGTCAACCATTCCTCCTTGGGGAAGAGATATGTATATAAAAAAATTCAAGGAATGTTGCTCCAAAGAGTGACAAAACCACTAATTCTTATGTATTATGAATAACCTTTTTGGCATAAGGGACTAGGGCCCAAGGCTCAGTATATTTGATTAAAATGGTATCAAGAAACAATAAGAGACATAATGATCAAAGCCTCTTCAAATAAATCTGGTTTCAAGGACTAATATACACAAAGTTTTCAAGGGGAAAATTAATTAATTTGATTTTTTTAATGTTTATTTATTTTTTTATTGATAGATTAGAGAGAGAGACAGAGTGTGAGCAGGTGAAGGGCCAAGAGAGTAGAAGGCACAGAATCCAAAGCAGGCTTCAGGCTCTGAGCTGTCAGCACAGGGCTCAAACTCATGAACTGCGAGATCATGATCTGAGCCAAAGTCAGATGCTTAACTGACTGAGCCACCCAGGTGTCCCCAAAATTAGTTAATTTGAAAGTTACAGCAGTTGCCCCTTATCTGCGGTTTTAGCTTTCTGCAGTGTCCATTACCCACTGTCAACCTAGGTCTAGAAGCAGATAATCTTTCTGACATAACATCAGAAGATCAATAGTAGTCTAACGCTACATTACAGTGCCTACGTCATTCACCTCTCTTCATCTCATCATGTAGGCATTCCTTCATCTCACATTACAAGAAGGGTGAGTACAGTACAATCAGATACTTTGAGAGAGAGAGACCACATTTGGGTAACTTTTATTACAGTATATTGTTATAACTGTTCTATTTTATTATTAATTATTGTTGTTAATCTCTTACTGTGCTTAGTTTATAAATTACATTTTATCATAGGTACATTTGTAGAGGAAAAATACATAGTATATACAGGCTTCAGTATTATCCATGCTTTCAGACATTCACTGGAGGTCTTAGAACACATCTCCTGTGGACAAGGGGGGATTACTCTATAGTCAATTCACTATGGACATGACAACTCATATATTTTTTGACCAATAAGTAAAGTTTATTTTTGTTAGCTGAAACTTCACATTATTTCTACTAATGACCAATAATGACCACATTACTTGCATAACTAAATCATTCCTTAATTAAAAAAAAATACTGGTGTGCCTGGGTGGCTCAGTTGGTTAAGCGTCCAACTTCAGCTCAGGTCATGATCTCCCAGTTCATGAGTTCAAGCCCCACGTCAGGCTTTATACTGACAGCTCAGAGCCTGGAGTCTGCTTCAGATTCTGTGTCTCCCTCTCTCTCTCTGCTCCTTCCCCACTTGTGCTCTGTCTCCCAAAAATAAAAAACATAAATTTTTTGTTTAAATATGGCCATAGGCTTCATTCATTTTTTCTTCTAAGTTCAAAAAAATTACCCAAGAGTATCAGACTTCTTCCCAGGACACAAAAATAAAAATATAATGGCAAATTACAGGTTTATAGAAGGAGTATGGGTATAAAGTCAATATATATGTCCAGTGATAATATTTGAAATTTAATGACTGGAGAAGAGTAGAAAAAAAAAAAACTTGAGAGATTTCAGATCTAGTTGTATTTTATCATCATTCTTACTTACCTCTGAGAGATTTCACACCATCCATCAACCTATTTTGATAGATCTTTCCGTCTTCTGTAAGAAATTACACAATTCAGATCACAAATTATGTAGAAATTCACTAAGATAAAAATAAGAGAGCTAGTATTTTTAGAAGATATATTTCATCATTTACACTAGAAATATCCAATTTACTCTAAAGTAAAATAAAATAAAATAAAATAAAATAAAATAAAATAAAATAAAAACAAAGAAGATACATAATGCAGACATTCTACCTACCCATGAGCAGTAGGGGCAGTTACTGTTGGCTAACTCCCATAATGAAACATACCCTTTTTCATTTCTTTCTTTGATTTACCTTTTTCTTCACCTGTAGTGGACACTTCCTGTTTGTCATACTTAACAGTTTAATTTTTTGCCTCTCAGTGGACTCAAAAGTGACAATATGAAAAATTTCCCCCTAATGGTAGGATTCATGGTGCTGTATTTGTTATTCCTAAACTCAGATGAAATTTCTTCATTTTAAGGCAGAGCAAGGTCATGCTCATATATTTCAAGATATATATTCTTTCTCCCATGGTCAAATAAAGACAAGTTTTGACCTTTTCACGAATATGTAACAATATGTTCCCTAAAGTCTATACTAGTTACTTGACATTCTTACCATTTATTGGTAGATTTTTCAGCAGCTTCAGCCACTCCTTTTTTGTGAGCTCTATCCCCATGTTTCCTAGAACATTTCCCACATCACCGACATCGATATCCCCTCCTTCAAAAACACAAGATGCAATCAGGGAAGAAGTTTAAGGATGACCCAGTTTCAAAATGTGAAAAAAATCATCTCAGCCAGTTCCCCACAAACTTCACTGCTTGATGAAGAGCAAAGGCAGAGTGTGACATATCTAAATATATAACCAGTAGCATTCATGTGAATAAATCCCTTCCCTTAACACTACTAAAATGACTCACATCATATTAGTGGAAAGAAAATAACACAATTACAAAAAGTGTGGACTATCAACATAAGAAAATGAGGGTTACATATTTTTTCTAGTGAATTAGGATTTTATTAGGATCAATCCTAATAAATAATTCTGTCACCAAATCAGACTATTTTTCTGGTCATCATTTTTTTAAATAGTTTATTGTCCAGCTGGTTTCCATATAACACCCAGTGCTCATCCCCACAAGTGCCCTCCTCCATGCCCATCATTCCCCTTCCCTTCCCCCCCACCTCCATCAGCCCTCAGTTTGTTCTCAGCATTGAAGAGTCTCTCATGGTTTGCCTCCCTCCCTCTTCCCCATCTTTAAATAATATAATCACCTATATCTTTATCAGAGCTTTACTATACTATTCATTGATTTAATATAGAATATTTTCCCCAATATAGGAAAGGTGATATATTAATGTCAAATTAATAAAATTTTTGCTATCAAGACACAGAATTGAAATAATTTATTTTTATTTTGAAAGAGAGAGAGAGAATGAGTGGGAGAGGGGCACAGATAAAGGGAGAGAGAGAAATCCCAAGCAGGCTCTGTGCTGTCAGGGCAGAGCCCAATATGGGGCTCTATCTCATGAATCATGAGACCATGACCAGAGCTGAAATCAATAGTGAGATGCTTAACGAACTGAGCTACCCAGGAACCCCAAAACTGAAACTTTATTACTAACATGTAAACATTTAAAAGTCTAATTCTAAGAAATTAGATTAAAAAAACATTCTATCAAATGAAGGATAAAATGGTAGATAAACAAAGAAATAAAAAAGTCTTTGAAATATAACTTTGAGTAAAACGTATACTCTGAGATTTATATTAACTTCTCACCTGTAAGAGTTTTCACTCCATCCATCAATTTATCAAGATCAATCTTCCCATTATCTGTAAGAAAAGGTAAAGATCAGAATAATAAAAAGACTCAGAGTAGGAAAGAGTAGGAAAACCTTATATTGTAAAAGTCCACTTCTTTTCATTGTGCCCTATGACAATCTTCAACTTATACATCCAGTTTTTCAGAAATTCTATAATAGAAGACATACCCTAGTCCCAATCAGCAGCGAGCAAACTATATAGTCCATTGGCCAAATCCAGCCCACTGCCATGTATTTTTTTATTTTTCACCACCTATTTTTATATGGCCTATGAGCTAAGGATCATTTTTACATTTTCAAATGGTTGAAAAATCCAAAAGGATATTATTTTTGTATAAAAATATTTTATACAAATGTTAAATTTGTATAAAAATTATACAAATTTCAAATTTTAGTGTCTCTAAATAAATTTTTATTGGAATACAGACACACTCATTTGTTTACACATTGTTTACTGCTGCTTTTATACTATAACAGTAGAACTGAGTGGTATGACAGAGATCATATCATCCACAAAGCCTAAAGTATTTATTATTTGCCATTAATAGAAACATTGCTGACTCTGCCCTAGATGATAGAATCCACTGAGAGACAATTTATACTCCTGAGTTGTTTAGATTCCCCCTACTTTATAAACATGGAAGAAACTATTGATGTTGGCCATGTTTTATGACCTTGCTTAATTATAGTATATTCATAGAGCTTACTTATCCTTGTATAATAAAATGGAAATGGAATAAAAGGAAAAATAATACTTTTAGTAATCTTTCATACACCCCAAATAATTTTTTTAAAAAAGTCTTTTCATTTATTATGATAATCATGGAATGGCTAGTGACACATGACTGGTATATTTTTGAAGCAACTGTTAAAAGACTTTATTCATCTCATTATAGACCAATTTCCCCTTTTTTCCCCTTATTTTCCACTACTTTTATTTATTTAGTCATCATATATTATTTACTGACAAGTGATCAAGAAGTCCCTAAGAAGAGGTGTGGTGTTTAACAGGGTCACAAAGATCACCACTGAAGCTACTAGGTTGGCTTGTCACATTTCCACAGATTTTGAGGGTAGTGGGACAATGAGCCCAAATGGATTAAGAGACTCTGTTACTTATACAGAAGAAGCAAGATCAGCATGGTGTTGGATCTCTGCCACTTTAGTCCCAGAGGACCACAGTGGACCAGCTGGACAGTTGACTGGTGGCACATACAATGAGTTGTTCTGCTGCCGGGGAGCTCACTCAAATGGTAGCCAATGAGTTTTATAGACTTCTACAGAAACCTGCAGCTATATCCTAAGGGAGAGGGGTGGGAAGTTGGGTTCAACTTGGACTAGGGAAAAGAATGAGAAATGACCTGGTGACCATCTCCTGCAGACAGGGAAGCAGATGGAGAAGCTGCTTGGAGGCAGCTCCTGCTTATCTGCCCTTGCTTCAGCAGGAATCATAATGCTTTCAAAAAAGATTTAGGTAAGACTGTGGTCAAGATGTATTTATGTGGCCTATGTGGAGATGTGCAAAGTTGTCAGAGAAGAGTCATTTCCCTCAAGTTACATACCAAAATTTGAAATATGCTAGATCTTAAGGGTACAAAGATAATTAAAGTATACTTTCTACTTTCAAGGACTTCAGAATTTAGAAAAACTGGTATGCTGAGTCAATAAAATTCAGAAATAGTATACTGTTATGGAAGACTCTGATCAAATTGCCTGAAGTTTCCCCATAAACACCATGTAGTAATTTTATTTTTCCATATATAACAAGTTAAAATAGGAGATTATTCTTAAGCAAAGTATTTTATTTTTCTAATATAACTTATTGTCAAATTGGCTTATATATAACACCCAGTGCTCATCCCAACAAGTGCTCCCCTCAATGCCCAACACCCTATTTTCCCTTCTCCCTCAACCCCCATCAACCCTGTTTGTTCTCTGTATTTAAGAGTCTCTTATGGTTTGCCTCCCTCCCTCTCTGTAACTAGATTTTCCCCTTCCCGTCTCCCATGGTCTTCTGTTAAGTTTCTCAAGATCCACATATGAGTGAAAACATAGGATATCTCTGTCTTTCTCTGACTGACTTATTTCACTGAGCTAATACCCTCAGTTCCATTGCTGCAAATGGCATCCTTTTATTCTTTCTCATTGCCAAGTAGTATTCTATTGGATATATAAACCACATCTTCTTAATCCATTCATGAGTTGAAGGACACTTAGGCTTTTTCCATGATTTGGCTATTGTTGAAAGCACTGCTATAAACATTGGAGTACATGTACCTCTATGCATCAGCACTCCTGTATCCCTTTGGTAAATTCCTAGCAGTGCTATTGCTGGGTCATAGGGTAGTTCTATTTTTAATTTTTTGTGGAATCTCCACATTGTTTTCCAGAGTGGCTGTACCGGTTTGCATTCCCAACAGTACAAGAGGGTGCCCCTTTCTCCACATCCTTGCCAGCATCTATAGTTTCCTGATTTGCTCATTTTAGCCACCCTGACCGGTGTGAGGTGGTATTTCAGTGTAGCTTTGATTTGTATTTCCCTGATCATGAGTGATGTTGAGCATCTTTTCATGTGTCTGTTGGTCATTGGGATGTCTTCTCGGGAAAAGTGTCTACTTATGTCTTCTGCTCACTTCTTCACTGGATTATTTATTTTTCAGGAGTGGAGTTTGGTGAGTTCTTTATAGATTTTGGATGCTAGCCCTTTATCCAATATGTCATTTGCAAATATCATTCCCCATTCCATCGGTTGCCTTTTACTTTTGTTGATTTTTTCCTTTGCAGTGCAGAAGTTTTTATCTTGATGAGGTCCCAATAGTTCATTTTTTCTTTTACTTCCTTTGCCTTTGGAGATGTGTTGAGCAAGAAATTGCTGCAGCTGAGGTCAAAGACGCTACTGCTTTTAAACAAAGTATTTTAAATATACATATGTCCTATTGTAAAAAACAGATTACAAACTGTAATAAGAATATGAAAATATTCTGAATATTTTCTGAATAAGAAAATCATCTAGGCCTGGAAATCTGCTAATTTGTTTTTTTCTTATCATTTAAAATGTTTTATATTTATTGAATGATGCTTAGAATTAAACAGATTTTTAAAAATATCACTCTTATGCAGGGGCACCTGGGTGGCTCAGTTGGTTAAGCATCCAACTTCGGCTCAGGTCATGATCTCACGATTCATGAGTTTGAGTCCTGCATCGGGCTCTGTGCTGACAACTGGGAGCCTGAAGCCTGCTTCAGATTCTGTGTCTCCCTCTTTATCTGCTCCTCCCCTGCTTGTACTCTATCTCTCTCTCAAAAATAAATAATAAACATTTTTTAAAAATAAAAAAATAAAATATCCCTCTTATGTAAACATAAAAATATGTGAGATAAACTTGCAATTACTTTAATTTCATATTTAGAGTTTAATTCTTTTGAATCACCGTACAACTCTTCAACTCAGAATCACTGGTGTCTACTCTTGTCTACAAAATATTGTCCAGTGTGCTATCAATAGCAGCATTTTTTTTTAGATGAGGGATCCACTAGAGTATTTTTAAACAATAAATTAAAAAAAAATTTTTTTAGTATAGTTGACACAACGTTATATTGGTTTTAGGTGTATAACCTAGTGATCTAGCAAGTTTTTATACGTAATGCTATGTTCACCACAGGTGTAACTACCATCTGTCACCATACAACGCTATTACAGTATCACCGACTACATTCCTTATGCAGTGTCTTTTATTTTTATGACTTACTCATCCATTACTGGCAGCCTGTATCTCCTTCCCACTCCTCTGCATCTGTTTTGCCAATACTTGCATCTCCACCCCTCTGGCAATCAGTTTGATCTGGGTATTTATAGGTCTGATTCTGTTTTTTATTTATTCATTTTTTAGATTATACATGTAAGTGAAATCATATGATATTTGTCTTTCTCTGTGTGACTTATTTCATTTAGCATAATACCCTTTAGGTCCATCCACGTTGTTCCAAAAAGACAAGATCTCATCTTTCTTATGGCTGACTAATACTCCAGTGTGTGTGTGTGTGTGTGTGTGTGTGTGTGTGTGTGTCTTTGTCTATTCATCTATTGATAGACACTTTGGATGTTTCTATATCGTGGCTATTATAAATAATACTTCAATAAACATGGAGTGTATATATCTTTTTGAATTAGTATTTTCATTTTCTTTGAGTAAATACCCAGTAGTGGAATTATTGGATCATATGGTATTTCTATTTTTAATTTCTTGAGGAACCTCCATTACTGTTTCCCATAGTGGACGTACCAATTTACATTCCCATCAATAGTGCATGAGAGTTCCTTTTCCTCTACATTCTCACCAACACTTGTTATTTCTTGTGTTTTTGATTTTAGCCATTCTGACAGGTGTGAGATGATATTTCATTGTGGTTCTGGTTTGCACTTCTCTGATAATGAGAGATACTGAGCATCTCTTCTTGTTGGCCATCTGTGTAACTTCTTTGCAATAGTGTCTATTCAGGTCCTCTGCCCATTTAAGAAATCAGATTGTTTGGGTTTTGTTTTGTTTGTTTGTTTTTTGGTGTGAGTTGTATATGTTCTTTATATATTTTGGATATTAACCCCTTATTGGATATATCACTTGCAAATATCTTCTCCCATTTAGTAGGTTGCCTTTTAGTTTTGTTGATGGTTTCCATCACTGTGCAAAAAAGCTTTTGATGTACATTTTGAGGTAGTCCTAATAGTTTACTTTTGCTTTTGTTTCCCTTGTGTTAGAAGACATATCTAGAAAAATGTTGCTACAGCTAATGTCAAAGAGATTAGTGCCTGTGTTCTCTTCTAGGATTTTTATGGTTTCAGGTCTTACAGCTAGGTTTTTAATATATTTTGAATTTATTTTTGTGTATGGTATTAAAGACTGGACCAGTTTTATTATTTTATATGTAGCTGTCCAGTTTTCTGGACAAATGGCCCAGCATTACCATTTGTTGAAGAGACTGTCTATTCCCCATGATATATTCTTGTCTCCTTTGTCATAGATTAATTGACCATATCATCATGGGTTTAATTCTGGGCTCTCTATTCTGTTCCTTTGATCCATGTGTCTATTTTTTTTTTTTTAAATATTCTTATTTATTTCTAGGAGAGAGAGAGAGAGAGAGACAGCGCGAGCAGGGGAGGGTCAGAGAGAGAGGGAGTCACAGACTCTGAAACAGGCTCCAGGCTCCGAGCTGGCAGTCAGCACAGAGCCCGATGCGGGGCTCGAACCCACAAACCACGAGATCATGACCCAAGCGAAAGTCGGACGCTTAACCGACTAAGCCACCCAGGCGCCCCGTGTCTATTTTTATGTTAGCACGATACTGGTTTGATTACTATGGCTTTGAAATAGATCTTGAAATGTGGAATTGTGATATCTCTAGCTTGGTTTTTCTTTCTCAAGATTGCTTTAGCCGTTTGTGGTCTTTTGTGGTTCGAAACAAATTTTAGGATTATTATTTTTTGAACATTTGTGTGAAGGTTTTTTTTTTTTTTTACATATAGTTTATTGTCAAGTTGGTTTCCATATAACACCCAGTGCTCATCCCCACAAGTGCCCTCCTCCATGCCAATCACCCTCCTTCGCTCTTCCCTACCCCCATCAGCCCTCAGTTTGTTCTCAGCATTCAAGAATCTCTCATGGTTGGAGCGCCTGGGTGGCTTAGTCGGTTTGCCTCCCTCCCTCTGCCCCACTATTTCCCCCCCTCTCCTCCCCCACGGTCCTCCATTAAGTTCCTCCTAATCCTCCTATATGTGCAAACAGATGGTATCTGTCCTTCTCTGCCTGACTTATTTCACTCAGCATAACGCCCTCAAGGTCCATCCATGTTGGTACAGATGGCCAGATTTCATTCTTTCTCATTGTCATGTAGTATTCCATCGTATAGATAAACCACATCTTCTTAATCCATTCGTCCGTTGATGGACACTTAGGCTCTTTCCATGTTTTGGCTGTTGTTGAGAGGGCTGCTATGAACATTGGAGTCCATGTGCCCCTATGCATCAGCACTCTTGTATCCCTTGGGTAAATTCCTAGCAGTGTTATTGTTGGGTCATAGGGGAGTTCTATTGTTAATTTTTTGAGGAACCTCCACACTGTTTTCCAGAGGGGTTGCACCAGTTTATATCCCCACCAAGTGTTGGAGGGTGCCTGTTTCTCTACATCCTCGCCAGCATCTTTAGTCTCCTGATTTGCTCATTTCAGCCACTCTGACCGGCGTCAGGTGGTATCTCAGTGTGGTTTTGATTTGTATTTCCTTGATGAGGAGGGACGCTGAGGATCGTTTCATGTGTCTGTTGGCCATCTGCATGTCCTCTTTGGAGAAATGTCTGTTCAGGTCTTCTTCCCATTTCTTCATTGGACTGTTTGTTTTTCAGCTGTGGAGTTTGGTGAGTTCCTTATAGATTTTGGATACTACCCCTTTATCTGATATGTTGTTTGCAATTATCTTTTCCCATTCCATCAGTTGCCTATTAGTTTTATTGATTGCTTCCTTTGCCGTGCAGAAGCTTTTTTATCTTGATAAGGTCCCAGTAGTTCATGTTTGCTTTTGATTCCTTTGCCTTTGGGGATGTGTCAAGTAAGAAATTGCTGCGGTTGAGGTCATGGAGATTATTTCCTGCTTTTTCCTCCAGGATTTTGATGGTTTCTTGTCTCGCATTCAGGTGTTTTATCCATTTTGGGTTTATTTTTGTGTATGGTGTGAGAAAGTGATCTAGTTTCATTCTTCTACATGATGCTGCCCAGTTCTCCCAGCACCATCTGTTAAAGAGACTGTCTTTTTTCCATTGGATACTCTTTCCCACTTTGTCAAAAATTAGTTGGCCATACATTTGTGGGTCCAGTTCTGAGTTCTCTATCCTATTCCATTGGTCTATGTGTCTGTTTTTGTGCCAGTACCATACTGTCTTGATGATGACAGCTTTGTAGTAGAGGCTAAAGCCTGGGATGGTGATGCCTCCCATTTTGGTTTTATTCTTCAATATTACTTTGGCTATTCAGGGTCTTTTGTGGTTCCATACAAATTTTAGGATAGTTTGTTCTAGCTTTGAGAAGAATGTTGGTGCAATTTTGAGTGGGATTGCATTGAATGAGTAGATTGCTTTGGGTAGTAACGACTTTTTAACTATATTTATTTTTCCAATCCATGAGCATGGAATGTTTTTCCATTTCTTTGTGTCTTCTTCCATTCTTTCATAAGTTTTCTATAGTTTTCATCATACAAATGTCTTATATCTTTGGTTAGGTTTATTCCTAGGTATTTTATGGTTTTTTGTGCAATTGTGAATGGGATCAGTTTCTTTATTTCTCTTTCTGTTGCTTCATTATTGGTGTATAAAAATCCAACTGATTTCTGTACATTGATTTAGTACCCTGCAACTTTGGTTAATTCATGGACCAGTTCTAGTAAGCTTCTCGTAGAGTCTGTAGGGTTTTCTATGTAGAGTATCATGTCATCTGCGAAAGTGAAAGGCTGACTTCTTCTTTGCCAATTCAGATGCCTTTTATTTCCTTTTGTTGTCTGATGGCTGATGCTAGGACTTCCAGCACTATGTTAAACAAAGGTGGTGAGAGTGGACATCCCTGTCGTGTTCCTGATTTCAGGGGGAAAGCACTCAGTTTTTCCCCATTGAGGATGATGTTAGCTGAGGGCTTCTCATAGATGCCTTTTATGATGTTTAAGTAAGTTCCTTCTATCTCGACTTTCTCGAGGGTCTTTATTAGGAAATGATGCTGTATTTTGTCAAATGCATTTTCTGCATCTATCGACAGGATCATATGGTTTTTATCTTTTCTTTTGTTAATGTGATTGTGTAATTGTGTAAAGTGATTTGTGAATATTGAGCCAGCCCTGTAACCCAGGAATGAATCCCACTTGATCATGGTGGATAATAATTTTTATGTGCTGTTGGATTTCATTTGCAAGTATCTTGTTGAGGATTTTTGCATCTGTATTCATCAAGGATATTGGCCTATAGTTCTATTTTTTTGCTGGGTCTGTCTGTCTTGGGAATCAAAGTGATGCTGGCTTCATAAAATGAATCCAGAAGTTTTCCTTCGATTTCTATTTTTTAGAATAGCTTGAGAAGAATGGGTATTAATTCTGTTTTAAATGTCTGGCAGAATTCCCCAGGGGAGCCATCTGGCCCAGGGCTCTTATTTGTTGAGAGATTTTTGATAACTGATTAAATTTCTTCACTAGTTATGGGTCTGTTCAGATTGTCTCTCTTCCCATACGAATTTTGGTAGTGAGTGTATATTTAGGAATTTGTCCATTTCTTCTAAGTTGTCCAATTTGTTAGCATATAATTTTTCATAGTATTCCCTGATAGTTGCTTGTATTTCTGAGGGGTTGGTTGTAATAAGTCCATTTTCATTCATGATTTTGTATATTTTTAAAATAATGAAATATGAGGCTGATTCTGATTCTGCCATGACCATATCAGCTCTGTACAGCCTATTTTCCCTGATTAGACTAAAAGTCTAAAGAAAACACAAAAGCAACAACACTAGACTATAGAAGAGAACCAAAACTTGCACAAATGACTGGCAAGGGCAGCGAGCCTCCTGGCTTTGTTTTCTTTCTCTTTTCCCTAATGGCTTTGTCCTAGGGGTGGGGCCCCAATAACAAAACTGCATGGCGGAGTTGGAAGCTAAGACTGATAAAAACTCCATCTCTCTAAAAACCTGGAAAAGAAGCCCTTTTAGGTTGGAAAATATGGGGTAATTCCAGAGAGGAGAGGACAATGGAGAAAGGGATCACCTAATTCTGTGTAAAAGTCTTGGGCTCACTTCTGAGTTGTGCATGCACGAGATGGATACAAAGAAAGCATTGTAGCAAAGGCTTTGAGAACGGAGTTAAGATTTAAACCAGGGCCCAAGTCTCAGACTAACCCAAATGGCACATGCCAGACAGATCCATAGCAGTAAAACAAAGCTTTGTAAAATGAACTGAGACTGGAATCATCCAGAGAAATGGAAGATGGAATTTGTGTTCTGAATCTCAGGGAGTTGATTACCTGCTAAAACAAAACCCACCAACATTCTTCAAAGAATTTTAAAGGACCCAGAGTCTACACAACAGAATAGTCAACACCATTGAGGATACAATTCAGAATTATTTAACATACATAAAGCTAGGAAAATGAGATCACTTAACAAGTGAAAAAGCAATCAACACATGTCAACCCTTGGATGACTCAAATGTTAGAATTATCAAAAAAAAGAGGCTCTAAATAAAATATTTTGGTCATAGAATCCCTTTACATTCTTAAAAGCTTTTGGAGACTCCAAAGAGCTTCTGATTATCTTGTATGTTAAATCATAAAGCAAGTGTTATAAAATTTAAAAGATTGAAAGCATGCAAAGTATGCTCTCTGATCACAACAGAGTAAATTAGAAATGAACCAAAGGAAATGTAGAAATTCAGAAATTCTTTGAAACACATTTCAAAGTAACCCATGAGTCAAAGAAGAAATTACAAGAGAAATTAGAACGTATTTTTATCTGAATAAAAATTAAATATGTGGAACACAGTGAAGGTGGTGCTTAGAGTAAAATTTATAGTCTGAAATAATTATGTTAGAGAAGGAGAGGTCTCAAATCAACAATTAAGTCTTTAAATTAATCTAGGAAAGTAAGGGCAAGCCAAACCAAAGACAAGCAGAAGGAAGAAAATACTGAAGATTAGAGTGGATATGAGAAAAATGACACAGAAAATCAATGCAACCAAATGTTTAGTCTTCGAAAACATCAACATAATTAACTAACCAAAAACAAATGAGAAAGGACATAGATGACTAAAATTAGTAATGAAAGAGAGGACTGACCCACTGAACTTAACAGTAATTTAAAGGCTAAAGAGGGAATACTATGAACAACTTTATGTCAGAAATTAAACTTACATGAAAGAGATTCCAAAATGGACACAAACTGCCAAAATTGAATCAAGAAAAAAACAGAAAATCTGAATAGTGTGATAATAGATAAGAAAATTAAGCATTGGAAATTTTCTCAAAGAGAAGGGACTATGCCTAGAGGGCTTCTTTGGTAAATTAGTACAAATATTTAAGGAAATAATATCAGTCCTACACAAATTATTTCAGAAAACAGAAGTGGAAAAAATACAAATCATTCCATGTGGCTAGTGCTACTTAAATACAAAAGCTAGACAAAGACATCACAAGACAAATTACAGTGGTGATGTAATTTATCCTTGCAATGATACTGGGAAGGAATGGCTTTTAGTAGGAAAATCAAGAGCTCAGACTAAGACAAGGTAAGTTACAGGTTATTGGAGCTCTCCAAGTGGAGGCTGCAAATAGGTCATAAATAAACCAAATAGAGATTCAAGGAGAGTTTTAGGTTTGGAATATATATTAGTGATTCATTATCAGACAGATAGAAGTCAGAGCTCAAAAAGTAGGTAAGATCACTTAGAGAACCCATCTGAGCCTTGAGTTACTTCAACTTTTTGAAAGAAAGTACAGAAAAGTAGAAGAGAGGAAGACAAGGAGAAAGAAACCCCAAATAGTTATGAACAGATTTACATAGAAATGGATCATTCTGTCCACTGTGTGTAGAGTGGACTTAAAAGTAAAAAAATTATAGGCAGAGAGAGAGTTATCTGGCAGTCTAAGAAGAGAGAAAACGAAATAGAAATAAGGGTAGTGATATAGGGCTAAAGAGTAGGAATGGATTTTGAAAATATTTAGGAGTTTAAATAGGCAGCATAAAGTAATTAAGTGGATGGAGGTTTTTGGCAGAGTCAATGAGGTAGAGAAAAGGATGATCAGTTTAAGAAGATGTAGAATATATAAATTTTATCTTTGAGCAGCTATTTGGGGTGGACTAAGTAGAAATGTCATATAAGATTTAGAATAAAATAGTTTGAAGATTGGAGAAAAGACTGGAAAGTATATAACTGATGGTTCAAATAAATAGTTAAAAGTGAGAATTCATAAAATCACTCAGGGAGAACATGTAAAACAAACAAAAAAAGCAAATGGTTCAGGATTGGAAGAGTTAAGAAATGAAGGTTTAGCAAGCATATGATCACTTTTAAACTTAATCCATAAAATGTGTATTCTACATTCTGACTATTCCTCAGACAAACATTCTGACTTCTCTGGTTTCTATAAGAAAACATGTTGATAACTTTAAATTTTAAAAAGCGATGCAGGATTTCTTTTCATTTTAGAATGAGTTCTACTCTAAGATAGTCACATTTCCTTTTAGCATCAAATAATCCTAATATCAAAAATTCTCCTATGCACATTCACAGGCAAAGCTCTGCAGAAAAGCAGAGTAATAACCACAGAGCTCACCATTAACTGGTAGGTTATCTGTTAGACTTTGAAGTTCCTCTCCTGTGAGTTGGATTCCCATGTTTTCTAGAACAGTATTGACTTTACTTCTTTCAACCTTCCCTCCTTAGGAAAGAGGCATAAAGAATAACAAAAATTATTAAAATATGAAAGAACATTAAATACTAGAAATCTAATAGTGCTGTTACTACTGTATTAAAAATATTTTTACTATTAATATGAAAAAACTAGGAATAAGGAAAAATAGAGTCTTTTTTTCAGTGCTATTAATCTTGCTTTGAAAAATGAGTACCAAACTCTATTTTAACATTGTGTTAAAGAACCTTAAGATTTACCTTGATGAAACTATGGACAAGAAATAATTTATAAAGGGGTTTTGCAACTGAAGCTCAAAACACCTAACTGAATTTGTAGTAGAAAAAGATTTTGAAAAAAATTTTCAGTTGCCAGAAAACTTGTACTGCTTTCCACTGGAACTTGACAATTATTTTAAGCCTGGCTTATCCATGCTGTGAAAACAGTTTATGAACACAGATTTTTGGGGAGAATATTTTAAGATATGAAGCTACTGGTATTAGTTAAAAAGAATATATAATTATATTGTAAACTACCTAACATGGTAGTTTAGAGAGGGCTTTAGTTAAAATGTTAAAAATTTAGTTAAAAATGTTCTGAAGCTGAAGCAGGAGCTGAGGCTGGGAATGCATGGAAAGGAAAATTTATCATTAAAATTATAAAACAGGAGGCCTAGAAACTGGAAAAAGGGGATAGATGGGGAAACAGAACTACAGTGAGGCTGACAATACAAGTATCTGACTATCATCTCATTAAAAATTTTTTTAAATGTTTTTTTTAAATTTATTTCTGAGAGAGAGAGAAAGCATGAGCAGTGGAGGGTCAGAGAGAGAGGGAGATACAGAATCTGAAGCAGGCTCCAGGTCCTGAACTAGCTGTCAGCATAGAGCCCGACGAGGGGCTCGAACCCACAAACCGTGAGATCATGACCTGAGCTGAAGTCGGATGCTTAACCTACTGAGTCACCCAGGCACCCCCATCATCTCGTTTTTAAGATGACACTTGATTTAGTTGATAAAGACACAAAGCAAGATGGTATCGATAGGCAGGATGGTGGACAATTTCCATGTTAAATTAAAAAATAATCTGTCGTAGACTCTAAATCTAAAGTTCTTTCTTGTCTTAGCAAGAAATAGGGACACAGGATTAAAACGAGAAATGGCTAATGTCCGGGAGGAGGCAAGAGCCCCAAATAAGCGTCCTTGCCCCATATTTATAAAGATCAGAAGGCTTACAAACATGATGGGCATGCACAGAGAGACAATGAATTGGTGAACATCAAATCATGGGCATGAGGGAAAGGGGCTTTGAAGATAGACAGTGTTTGGGGTTTGGGTCAAAATCCTGGCACCGGGCAGATGGGCAGATAGTTGTGAAGGCAGACAGGAGGCGCTGTGTCTGTTTATCTTAGCTAGCCTAGGGGACAAGAGATTGGGCAAATAACCTTAAGGTTAACAAAACACCTTTTCTTTTGTAAATCAGCTCCACTCTGGGCAGCATCACCCGCAGTGCTGTGCAGCGGTTTATAGCCCTATTTACGTGCTTACCTCATTTGAACCTTCCTTCCTGTGAAAGCAGCTTTCTGCTATAGTTCTAAATTGGGGGCCGCTTTGCCCTGAATGCCTAATCTTGCATACCTCATATACCTTTGTATTGGGTGCCTTAGCACCCCTCTCTACTCTGGGGCCTTTGCCCCTCCCTCTCTATTCTGGGGTGCCTTTGCAGGTCCCTATTCTGGGGTGCTAATCTTGTTTACCCATTCTCGGGTGAGAGCATCACATGGCTTGGTACTTCTTTATGCCTTGTTAACCCATTGGTGTAAGCCCAAGAGATCACTAAACTTATTCCCCACAATAATCCTGCTGCCACTCTTCTGAAGGGCCTAGGAATGCAAAGAGGCATTCTTCTTTTGACAGGCGACTCCTCGCTCTCAATAGGTAACAAGTGGCAGAGCTTTTAAATCATTTCTTCATTCTCCTTATGTTCTTCTCCTTCGGACTAAGCACTGGGAGGGAAAGCAAAACAAAACCAATCCTAGGCACAAATTGGTGCCTTCGCCTACATTTTTTTTTTCTTAACTGAATCTCGCTAAAAAACCATTCTTTTTAGAGGAATCATAATGAACATTAATTTATGATTTTGATTCTATCAGGAAACAATGCCCAATCTTTCTGACAATAGAAACTGTTTTTATTTTCTTTGTTTGCCTAATTAATTCTCAGACTAACTGCCTATGGTTCACTTCATCTTCTGTGTTATGATCTACCTAGATTTCAATTTATACTTTCAAGATTAAGTTGTGAAAAATACAAAAAAAGTGGGACCTACAAAGATTTTAAAAAATTCATCACAAAATACCTCTTCTTTTAAAATAAAGAAACGACATTTAAAAATCAGTTTGGGGCGCCTGGGTGGCTCAGTTGGTTGAGTGTCCGACTTCGGCTCAGGTCACGATCTCACGGTTTGTGAGTTCGAGCCCCGCATCGGGCTTTGTGCTGACAGCTAGCTCGGAGCCTGGAGCCTGCTTTGGATTCTGTGTCTCCTTCTCTCTCTGACCCTCCCCTGCTCACTGCTCACGCTCTCTCTCTCTCTCAGAAATAAATTAAAAAAAAAAAAACATTTAAAAAATCAGTTCATAAAGGGATGGCTTGGGTAAAGCTCTAATGATATAAATTAAGATGTTAAATCTCAAACTGCTCATTAACTCACCTTTGAAAGACTTCAGACCATCCAACAATCTATTTTGATAGACCTTTCCAGAAGCTACAATGCAAATCACACTCTATGTCAGACAAAATATTATACAGATGCTCAGAAAGATAATACATATATTCCATAATTTCAGGGAGAGTTTTCATTTACTGAGTAAATATGTTCTTATTCATCCTATAATAACAACAATAACAACAACAAAAAGAGACAGGATGCAAGAGCTTTTTCAATAACAATTATGCAATTCTAAACACCTGCCAGTTGACAGGCTCTCTATGCTGTTGTTTCTTTATCCTTTGATCTGTTGTCCAATTCTTCTAAAATTCTCTCCCCTAATCACATTCCTTCATTTTTTTCCTTATAGTTTTGTCATTGGCTAGAGGACATGACATGAAAACATTTTTTGCCCCTGATGGCCTGAGTTACATGGAGAGATAGAGATATAGATATAACTCAAAATCTGTCCTTTCTAATTACTTTAAATATATATTTTTTAAATGCTAAAAGGGAACTTTAAAAAAATTTTTGTTTATATATTTTAGTGGGGGGAGTGGGTGATGGGCAGAGAGAGCTAGGGAGAAAAGAGAGAGAGAATCCCAAGCAGGCTCCATGATGCCAGCACAGAGCCTGATGAAGGCTAAGTCTCATGAACGGTGGGGTCATGACCTGAGCCGAAATCAAGAGCTGGGCACCCAATTGAGCCACCTAGGCACCCCTAAAAGAGAACTTTTAAAACTTTTTCCATTATATCATAAAGCTAAGTATTCTAGAAGGCAACTGAAGTATCTTTATGGCTCATCATCAACTGGAAGCTTCTTTAGTAGTCTTTTTTGTTCCTTGTCTGTTAGCTCAATAACCATGTTGCTTACAAAATGTGGTATATGTTGCACATTAATCTTTTTTCCTTTGAAAATACAAAATGTGATCATTTGAGAGCTTTACAGAATAATTATTTCAAATAATAATTTAATACTGTTAAACATCTTTCTTTCTAATTTGAGGAAGTTCAAAGATATAATAAGACATACATCCATACAGAATTGAGAAGGATCATATATCAAATTAGTTAAAAATACTGAAAAGTATGATTTCTTAATCTGACAAGGAGTCAAAGTAGAAGAGAACAGATTTTACTTAAATAACTGATTAATGAAATATCAACATCAATTCATTTATCCATATTACCAAAGAGTACTATATATTTTAAATTTTTTCCAAGATATGTTATTTGTTCTCGATATTGATAATAAAAACCTTAATCTTGCTATTGCTTGATATACTCTGATTTGGGAATCTATTAATAATGAAGTAGATATTATTAGAATAAAAACTCAAAAAGTTCAGAAGTTGTTAGCAAGTTATAGGCTTTTAGTTATGATATATAAAGGCAAACTGTGGGACATTAGATACAAATGTTTTATTAGAAAAGGTTGAAAGCTACAATTTACAAATCAGTAATAGAATGGTAGAAAATACTATTTAAAACTATACTCCTACATAAATTCTGCAGATCTTGGTTTTATATAACCTCCTACTGAACTGTAGAAGCTTTTAATTCATCAAACAACTTTTTCATTGCAACTCTCCCATGTTCTGTAAGAAGAAATACAAATTATAAACAGAGACAGTGAGACATACAAATAATATGAGAGGAAAATATTCCAGCAACATTTGCGTATGAAGAATATTCTCTACTTTTGCCCTCTTGAGAATGAGTTGTAATGAAACTAAATGTGAAAAATATAACCACTTCAACAATACAGCTGTGACTTAATTCTTCTATGGAAAATCAAACCTACAACAGTCAACGGATAAGATCCTAAAGCCACTTACTGTCCAGGGTCTACTTTTTTACTAAGACTTTGAAGAACTTTCTCATTTCTATCAGGCCATGACAACAAGATTTCTGTTTGGTATGTGCTTTCAAAAATGTTTCAATTCGGGTTTCAGCAACGATTTTCTCATGTAATGTGTTCTCATTCAGTATTCCCTGATGCTTTAATAGATCCAGACAGATTTATTTCCTCCTTTTTGGATTACAAGATAAATTATTAATCATTTTGAAGTCAATTCCTTTATATCAGCAATTGGGGAGGCAGCTATCATACTATAGACTAACAGATTTTATTTCCAATTTAATATTTTTGAATTTTTTATTTGGATAATTGTAGATGCATATGAAGTTGTTAGAAAAAAATATAGAGAGATGCCTTGTATATTTTCACCCAGCTTCCCTTAATGACAAGACAAAAACAGGATACTGGCACTGATATAATCCACCAATGTTATTTAGATTTCCTTAATGTTACTTGTACTCACGTGTATGTCCTTGTGTGTATTAAATTCCAGACAATTTTATTATCAGTGTAGGTTCATGTATGCAGTGCCAGCAAGATGCTGAACATCCAATACCACAAGGACCCTTTTATAACCACACCCGCTTCCCTCTGTCTCTGCCAATCTCCTATCTCTAAATCCTGGCAAACTGTCATCTGTCTTCCATTTCTAAAATTTTGTTATTTCAAAAATGTTATGTAAAGGAGATCTTACAGTATGTAAGCTCTGAGGTTGGCTTTTGTGGCTCTGGATAATTATCTGGGAATCTGTCCAAGTTTTTGCATGAATCAAATGGTTTACTTTTACTGATGAATAGTATTCCGTATTATGTATGTGCCACAAGTTTGTTTAGCCATTTACCTGTTGAAGGTGACTTGGGCTGATTCCAGTTTTTGACTCTTATATTCATGTACAGATTTTTGTGCGAACATCAGTTTCAAAGGTGTAATTGCTATGGTAGCTCTATACTTAGTTTTTTAAGGAACAGGAATTTTCTATAGTGATTATATCACTACATTCCTACTACCAAGTATGAGTGGTCTGGTTTCTCTAGCATACTCATCACATTTGGTGTTATTTTTTATTTTAGCTATTCTGATAGGTATGTAGTGGATACCTCATTTCAGTTTTAAATTGCACTGCCTTAATGACAAATGATGTCAAGCATCTCTTTATGGGTTTACCTGATACCTGTATATCTACTTTGGTACAATATATTTTCCCCATCTTCTTATTGGGCTGTTTGCATTTTATACTGCCAAGGTTTTCTTAAATTAAAAAGCCTTTTAATGTTTATTTTTGAGAAAGAGAGAGAAAAGAGCATGAGTGGGGGAGGGGAAGAGAGAGAGGGAGACACAGAATCTGAAACAGACTCCAGGCTCTGAGCTGTCAGGGGCTAGAACTCACGAACTGTGAGATCGTGACCTGAGTCAAAGTCGGCCACTAAACTGACAGAGTCACCCAGACACCCCTATTTTGCTGAGTTTTGCATGGTCTTTAAGCACCATAGATACCACTTCTTTGTCAGATGTATCATTTGCAAATATTTTCTCAATATTTGAGAAAGATTTGATATTTGATATCAAATCATAGATATCAAATGTCTTTCAAAGATATTTGAAAGACTGTATGGTTGTCTTTCACCATCTCCACACAACTTTCCCAGAGCGAAAACTTTTAATTTTAATGAAGTACAATTTATCAGTTTTTTCCTTTTATGAATCATGATTTTCATGTAATAGGTTTCTAAATTAATTTATTCTTACTAGGCAACATAAGCATTAATTACATAACTCAAATGTTACCGATGAGTATATAGTGAAAAACAGATCTCTGTTATAAACATATACTTTGTCAGTGTTCTCTTCCTTCTAAGGAACAAACACTGACATGTTTGTTTATCTTTTTTAGAGATATTATATACCTATATTTGTATGTAAATATGGAGCTGACTTATTCTTTTGATGGTTCTATATATTAAATTGATTAGATGTTCTGTACTTATGGAATCAATTTAAAAATGCATTAAAATGGGTATAAATTGCTTTTCCTTGCATTTTCAGATACATTGTTTTAAGAGAACATATATTGTTTGTTCAAATATTCTCTTCCCCTCTCTATCAAGTCTGTCCTTATGGGAGGATTATACTTCTGTTCCCAATGATATGTAATTTGCTTTGTCAAATGAAATATTTGAGTCTCTTCTGAGCAGAAACTTTAAGAACTACCACATGGCTCCATCATCTCTCTTTTCCCTGTTACAGAAGTGACATTGCCACAACAGGGACTGTTCCTTCAGCCTCTGTCCTATAGTAGAGAACAGATGTACAGCCAACCTATGGGCAGTATCTAATTTTGAGTGACATGCAAAGAAACCCTGTTGCCACTGAGATTTGGGGGTTGTTTGTTACTACTGCAGCATAGTTAGCTGATACAGGAACTGGAACCACAGGGCGCCTGGGTGGCTCAGTTGGTTGAGTGTCTGACTCTTAGTTACAGCTCAGGTCATTATCTCATAGCTCATGAGTTCGAGCCCAGTGTTGGGCTCTGTACCGACACTGGGGAGCCTGCTTGGGATTTTCTCTCTGTCTTACTCTGCCCCTACCCTGCTCATGCCATGTCTGTCTCTCTCAAAATAAATAAACTTAAAAAAAAAAAGGAACTGGAACCACAAGTATGTTGCTACCATAGCAACAACAAAAAGTAGTAGTAAAAACACCAGAAATATGTGGCATTGGCTTTGGTGCTGGGATGTTTGGTGAAGAAATTGTTACTGGAGGCTGGAATGAACCCATGCCTTGCAATGGTGTGTGAGTTTATCAATTTAAACAACTTAGAAGGCAGATAATGTAGTGAATATGCTTGTACTTTAAAAGAAGAAGCTAGGTGGGGCACCTGAGTGACTCAGTCAATTAAGGGTCCAATTCTTGGTTTTGACTCAGGTCATGATCTTGTGATTCGTGGGTTCAAGCTCTGTTAACAGGCTCCGTACTGAAGCCTGCTTGGGATTCTCACTCTCTCTCCCTCTCTGTGCCCCTCCACAACTAACTCTCTCTCTCTCTCTCTCTCAAAAGTAAGTAAACAAATAAACTTAAATAAAAAAGAAGAAGCTAGGAAATACAGTGTTACTAGAGTATCTGGTTGATATTGGCAGCCATGGGTAAGTTAACTACAAAAAGAAATGAGCCCGGGAAACAACTGACAGACTAGCAAGCAGGGATAAAAAAGAATAGGCAGAATCCAGAGAGTCTGGGTGCTACATGACACAAAAAATGAACTAGTTTTCATCTTCTACAAATAGAAGATAACACAGGGAATTCCTTTTAGTGACCAAAGACATTCAAAAATAAGGCTTCTGGCAAAGACAATATGAAGAGTGTGATCATTATCCGTTTTGTTAAAACCTCTGATTTGATTAACATGGTGCCTAGTAAATCTTCCAAGTTTGAAAAAAATAATTCAGAAACAAGCATCTTAGGTTGGGCTTCTCCCCAAGGAAGTCTGATAAAACTCAAGGGATCTACAATTAAATCTAATGAGAAGCGTGTCTCAAAAAGAATTGTAGATGTAACTATTGGCGCAAAAAGCAAGTCGTTATCAATCAGATAAAAAGTCAACTCTATTTTAGTATAAAACTTAAACCAAAAGGCACTCTATTCATGACTTAAAACTGGGGTTCCTGCCCTCTACAAATAGGAAATACACTAAGAAAGTTGCCCCAGCCCCCAAGAAGGGGTTATTCTTCAGTGCCCTCTTCAGATGTGGGAAGAAGAAGAATGAAAAAAGGTAGAACTTCTTCAAGGTCATACGCAAGATCCATAAAGAACAATGAGCTAGAAATCTAATCATCCTGATAAAATTTTCCCAAAGAACTTAAAAATATTTTTTTATTTATTTAAAAAAATTTTTTAAAAATATTTTTACTTATTTCTAGGAGAGAGAGAGACAGCGTGAGCAGGGGAGGGTCAGAGAGAGAGAGAGAGAGAGAGAGATACAGAATCCGAAACAGGCTCCAGGCTCTGAGCTAGCTGCCAGCACAGAGGCCGATGCAGGGCTCGAACCCACAAACCGCGAGGTCATGACCTGAGCCAAATTCGAACACTTAACCGACTGACCACCCAGGTGCCCTCTTAATGCTTTTTTAAAAAAAATTCCTTTTCATGTCTCTAATGTCCTTTTCTGCTCTTTCACCTAGTTAGTGCTCAGTATAACTTTTAGAATTCCCACAACTACAAAAGGTACTTCTTACCCTGATGGCAGATAGTGAATAAAGCAGCAGCTGATTTCCAACTAAAAAATTAATGGAATTCCTTCTTAAAAATCTTCTCTCGAAATGTTTTTATTTTGAAGAACTTTAAATACATACAAAAGTAGAATAGAAACAATGGATCCCATATAGACTCAGCTTAAACAGTTACTGATGTTCTACCATTAGATAGGATCCTTTTGAGGTGAAACTGGATCATTCATTTTCTTTAAAAATTATTTGCTTCCATAAATGTATAAATAGAACCATATCATAATGGCTGTACTTTTCAGTCTTTGTTTTTGTTTAAATGCCTTTTCCCACTTCTTCCTTCTCAGTCTATGCTGCAGTCACAAGCCCCTAGATGACTCATGTTAACAATCTAGAATATTTCTACATATTATCTATTGATATACGTATAGATACACAATTACATGAGTGAAATCATATATTCTAAACAGTTCTTAAAAGGATCTTTTCTATGTTATCAGAATATTTATAGAAATTCTCATAAACAATATAAGAAATGTATGCTTCCTTCAAGACCATATTAATATTTAAAATGCTTACCATTAACTGGCAGATTTTTTATCAGCTCTACCCATTCCTTATCCGTGACAGTTACTCCCATGTTTTCCAGAACATCTCCTACCTCACTGATATCAACTTCTCCCCCTTCAGTATAACAAAATGGTCACAGATTAGTAGAGAGAAGATCCTAATAATAACCCCCAAAACATGCTGCTGCCTTTTCAGCTTCAGCTACAATAGCTGAATGAGCAAACACACACAATATGTTAACTGTTCACCAATGTCATTAATTGGGGTTAGAAATAGAATTTCTCTCTTACTCAGTAAAGTAATAGACATATTGGTACAGTTTATAAAATGCAAATTAGGACACTGTGGGCATAAGATCCATTTATTTTGTAAAGATATTATCTCTTCCCTAATTTCTTAATGATAAAAGAATTTTGTCTTTGTGAAAGTTTGCTATATCACTAGCTATGCTCATTTAAATTTAGGTTTTCAAAATCAAGAATAGTGACTATTCTTGGCAAATATTCCAGAAACTAAGAAATTTGCTACTACAAATTCACACTGAAAAATTAGTGCTACGATGCAAATATTCTCATGTGTAATTCTGGGCAACTGAATGTAGATATTCATCAGTATAGAAGAAAAATGGGTAGAAAAAAAAAGGGAATGGAGAAATGATGGGTCTGTATAAAAATATAGACTAGTATAAAGAATAAAGACATTAGATTTATAGAAACTTCTAATTAACCTGTAATAGCTTCCACTGCTTCCATTAGGTTTTTGAGCTCAATCTTCCCATTAGCTGTAAGAAATAACATAATTTGGCAATATTATAAGAAAAGAAAGGAGCTAAATTAAGAAACAGAGATTTCTACCCACAATTCAATCTCACCAACCGAAAATGTACATGCAATGGGTTACAAATAATTCATTCTATGGTAGAGAGAGGGTTGACCCAAGAAAGCTTTCTCTGTCTTATGCTTGCAGGAATGTTACAGTAGGCTAAGTATGTTGTTGTTTGGTCTCTGGTAGCCCTTACATCTGGTGCAAACACAAGGTTCTTCTCATGACTGATGTTGAAAAAGTGATTCCCATTTTTCATATTCTATCTTTTACTAATCTTTTTCTTTAGTTATTTCAACTATGTGTTCTCAATCTTTTGTTACCAGCACATCCATAAAGTTTGGGTAAATGTTTCTACCTTTCTATCTTTGGGAAAAAAGAAATCATTAGCTAAAGCTAGAGAGTTATAGAAATATGGCATTGTTCCAATATCAGGAAGGACTGATCAAACTCCTAAGATGAGTTACTTTATTTACTGGGCCAAGAACAAAATGAAAATGTGGGACCCCCTGTTCAAAAATCAGGAAAAAAGCTTTGTCTTTCTTTTCTTCCACAGTTTTGATCCCAAACTGTCGTGGTGGTGTTTTGTTTTTGTTTATAAATCAGATGGTAAATGTTGCACTGTCACAGGCATGGCATCTTCTGGGGTGGAGTGCAGAACCTCACAGTCCCCCTGGGTCACATTACTCATCATGCACGGGGCTCACTAGCAGCAGACCTCCCTCCTTACACCTGCTGCCAGATCCACACATCTGAAAATTGAGTGAAGTGTCTCACTTTTCTATGCACTGGTTACCTCAACTCACTACAGATAGGCGACTCCCAAGAGTAATGCAGTCTTGATGTGGGGACACACTGGGTACCTGGAAGGGGATAGGGAACAAACTTGACCCTGCCAGCCCAGACTGGGGACAACTGTTGCCATGTCTTGCCACAAGATGCCTTCAGGTGCGGGTTCCCAATGCCAGCCCTTCCTGCAACCATGCCCAGGTGCCTGCTGGGGTCAGAGGATGCAGATGTTGCTAGGCACAGGTGGTGAAGTGGAGGTCTGCCATACCAGAGGCTGAGGACTGGTTGGTCCAGAATACATTCTGGGGACTAAATGGCAGGGGCAGTAACATGCCTGAGCCTGGGTGCCAAGCCCTAGTCATGCTCTAGTTTCCCATCAGATTTCAATTAGGAAACACAAATTCAAAGATAAAATCATAAAGACCCTCTTGATGGCCAAAGCAGAGCACTAAACCCTAAGCATGGCACTCTTGAGCTCAGGGCTCTGTCCAACTAACTTCACTGGTTGCACACGTCATTCCCCAAAACAAAATAAAGGCCCACAATGCCACAAATCTATAAATCAAAAGACCCAAGAGGATTTCTGACTGCGTAAGCCATAACTCCTGTTCCTTAGGTCTTCATAATATTTCTGAATGATGTTTTAAAATATAATGAGTAAAATGAACAAATCAGGAGACTATAGATGCTGGCGAGGATGTGGAGAAATGGGAATCCTCTTACATTGTTGGTGAGAATGCAAACTGGTACAGCTGCTCTGGAAAACAGTGTGGAGGTTCCTCAAAAAATTAAAAATAAAACTGCCCTATGTCCCAGTAATAGCACTGCTAGGAATTAACCCAAGGGATACAGGAATGCTGATGCATAGGGGCACATGTACCCCAATGTTTAGAGTGGCACTTTCAACAATAGCCAAATCATGGAAAGAGCCTAAATGTCCATCAACTGACGAATAAAGATAAAGAAGATGTAGCTTATATATAGAATGAAATACTCCTTGGCAATGAGAAAGAATGAAATCTGGCCATTTGCAGTAATGTGGATGGAACTGGAGGGTATGAGGCTAAGTGAAATAAGTCAGAGAAAGACAGATACCATATGTGTTCACTCATGTGGATCTTGTGAAACTTAACAGAAGACCATGGGGTGAGGGGAAGGGGGATAAAAGGTTACAGAGAGACTCTTAAATACTGAGAACAAAGTGAAGATTGATGGGGGGTGGGGGAGTGGGGAAAGTGAGTGATGGGTATTGAGGAGGGCACTTGTTGGGATGAGCACTGGGTGTTGTATGGAAACCAATCTGACAATAAATTATATTTTAAAAATAATAAAATAATATTATATTAATATTTATTATAATATATTAATTATAATATATTAATATTATATTATAATAAAATATGATGAGAAGGTAAGTGATTAGGACTTGAAGAACATGAAGCTGGAATGGGCAGGTGACAGAGAAGCTGAGCGTGTACAAGAGGAGGAAAGAAGCCTAAGAGTACACGTTTATTACGGATATGAGCCAGTTTCCCCACTGCAGAATTTAAGGCTTGTCTAAGTTGTGGCTGGTTACAGGCTCCTTTAAGAATCAACAATTCTCAGCTAGGGACAAAGCAAAACTATCTGCTGCTCTCGGGTGTTTGACTTGTTACCTGGAAATATATATTGTTAACTTCAATGAAGATGACTACGAAATGGTTTTCCTTTTTTGATTTAGTTTTATTTAATATCATTCAGTTCTAGTCACAGGGGACTTTTTAGGGAAGAGCTCCTTGGCTTCAAATCGTATGGTGCATGTGTATTTTAGGCAACTGTCAGTGAAAACAAAACAAAACACAATACAAAAAGCAGCTACCTACTTACAGTACTCATATTTCCTCTCAGAGTGTAGAATCGTAAACGGAACGGAAGGGAATGCCCAGCCAGATACTACATCTCTACAGCCCCACCTCTGCTTCTCATTTATTTAGGTGCCGCCATGTGACTAGTTCTCCACAAAGGAATAGCTATGGAAATCATGTGTGCACTCTCCTTCACACTCTTATTTCCATTCCATTAATTAGATAAGAATGATGAAAAGGCCTTAAAAAGGAATCCAAGATGCAAGGAACCTGGGTCCCTGTATCAGTGAATGGAGAAGAGCCACCAACCGTCTATCACCCAAAGATACTCTCACCTTGAACTTTTACAGGGGAAAGACTTTAACTTCTGTTGTGTTTAACCATGACATAATTTTATGTTTATTTTTAAATAAAAATGTAGTTTGCTCTAAATAATACATGGTCTGTTGTTAAATGAAGACCTTTATCCCTATCTTTGCAAAATGCTTCTAATTTCTTTTGGTATGCCAAATATCACTAGTTAGTATATATATTCTCTTACACAGTCCATAAATATAAGCTCTTCTCTGAGGCTATTATCTACAATGCTTACCACCAAGTGGCAGATTTTCTGCCAGAGCTTCACGTTCCTTTTCATTGAGTTCAATTCCCAGATTTTCCAGAACATTGTCTAGGTTATTGACTTTAACCATTCCTCCTTAAGAAACAAACAGGAAATAATCATGAAAAAACTATTACATGACTTCCAAAGATTATATATATTTTTAATCTCACATGCATTTTAGTGTGATAAAAAAAGAGAAAAATGTACAATTTACTTGTATTAGTGAAAAGGCATATAATCACCTAAAATAATTGTCAAGAACAACTTAGATAAAAATGTTCTGAGGTTGGGGGTGCCTGGCTGGCTTAGTCAGTAGAGTGTGTGACTCTTGATCTTGGCATCCTGAGTTCAGGCCCCACATTGGGCTTTGAGCCTACTTAAAAAATATTCTGAGGTTGAAGCATTACTGGGTGATGGGCTGTGATTATGTGTTTAAAGTTACTATTTGTAGTATTAGGTAATGCTCATCTGTCAAAAGAGGGGCCAAAGGAATACCAATAATAGGATTGTCCCCATGGGGAATACAGAGAGAATACAGTGCAGATCTGTCCCCAAAACAAAGTCAAGGCATCCGCTGAGAGGGATAGTTCATGCTTCAGCTCATCAATGTTCTGTTATTGCAATATACAAAAAAGTGTATTAAAGATCAAAGGGCTATAAAAATGGATTCATTTGCTCTCGAAAAGTGTCATGGATACACATTCACCACAAAATTCCACAAGGAATGTTGCTGACTGGCATAATTCCAAGGGTCTGGGATGTCGAGAGGCCACTGCCACCTGCAAGAGACCTCTCTCATCAGGTAGTAAGCAGCACACCCGGTAACCTCCTTCCCCCCCACTTCCCTTTCTTGTCTCCTTTTCTAAGGACCTGTGGGAAGCGGAAGTAAAAAAGCATCTTGGCCCCAATCCCATGCTTCTTTTCTACGTTTGTTCTTGCTGCTGCTGTCGTTAACTGGTATTTAGGAAAGAACATTTTATAGAAAATCCTTGATTCATGCAATACAATTATTAAAGATCACTCCAAAATCCTTTGTATTGTTGTTGTTGGGCAAATGCCCAGAAAAAATACCTATGATATTCTGTATATTATCTGTTACATAAATTAGATTTCAAATGATTCTTTGGGGGTGCTATTTAGAAATAGTCCAGAGAGAATGGATCCCTTGCAATACTATACCATGGGTGACTATGTAAAAGTACTTAACATAATGAAATAAAAAATCGAAATACAGGAATGTAGACATGACTCAAGATCTGGTGGTAAGATGTTTGTGTTGATGTTTAGCAGACTTTTCTGCTAATCATCGTTCTTAAATATCTTTTATAGACTTCAAACCATCCAGCAATCTGTTCTTACACACCTTTCCAGCAACTATTTTTTTTAAAAAAACATAATTTATGTCCAAAGGAAAAGAACATGGACAGTCACACAGTTATTGGGCAATGGGGTAATTCCAGGAAGAATCTTTTTTACTCTTTCCCTAGGAAATCTGTTTCATCGTCTTATCAAATAAAAATTACGTTAGGAAAAAAATTGTGACAAAAATGTATACAGTGTTCAGCAACCAAGAAAACTGCTGGGAAGACTCTACTGTGCAGAAAAAAAAATCACTACTTCTTTGGGTACCCCCACCCCCCCGCCTGTTTTATTTTTTTTTTAACCTGTGTCCCACTTCCCTCAGTTTCTTTCCTATCATGTAGGCCTCTTGGGTGCGTGACTGGGTAGCTTTATTACAACCTGCCTCAGCTCTGACGGCAATATTTATGGTTAAAGAGCTGGGTTGACAGATTGAATCTGTACGTCAGCAAACTTAACTTTTTTTACGAGTCATTTTTAGTACTTTATAGAAGAAATAAAGAGACAACAATTTAGAACTGCTGACAATGACCCCCAACACCCAGGTCCTCGGAAACTGACACTTAAATGGCTCACCATCTATGGGGACTGTTTGTGGCAGCCTCACTATTTCCTTTTCAGGGAGCTCGATCCCCACGGCTCCGAGATTGTTTAGCAGATCATTGGCATCAGTCTTTTTTCCTTTCAAAAGACAGGAATATCAGTGCATGACAGTTTGGAATCTAATGATTCCAGATAATGAAAAAATGATCGCCTTCAGCTTGGAAGTAGCAAATGGGTATAAGGAGACACATACAATTACACAGACTCACAGGGAGGCCACGAACACAACACAGGTCCTTAATCTCCTAAAGGCATACTCTCCTGTGCACATCTATCTGTTGTAGCAGAGGATACATCTGCTTTTAAGACTGGCCAGCAAATTAGAATTAGTTGTGGGGAGATCCTAAATTATGTGATTTTTCTCTTCATACATGCCTATCAAGGTATGGGGTTATCTGAATATTAGTGAGGTAAGTGATACTGTTGCCTTATAAAAATATTTCAGCCAGATTTCTTACCAAAATACAGAATTTTTATTGTGTTTTTAAAATTTAAGTTGTACCAATAAATATAACATAAGACTCTGTCTGAAAGCAAGTATTCAATGAGACATAACATAAAGACAACACATAACATGTTGGGGAAGTTGAGAAGATATTTTAAAAATAGTACAATTTAATAGCAACTTGTCACTCACCAGAAAACATCTTCAATGCATCCATTAACTTTTTCATTTTAACCTTACCATTATCTGTTAAGAAAGCCATGTAAATCAAATACAGATATAACACTGAAACTCATTAGCAATATGGAAATAAAAAAATATAGCAATATCTGTACGCTCTAAAATTTTATCCTATATTCATCCCTCTCTTGAGCCAGAGGTTCTAAAATATTACTAGAATTTTGATTTATTGGACTACAGAAAATTAAACCTCTGGCAGTTAAGGATGAGATATAAAATTAGGTCACCACTTTCCATACAGTCTGCTTCATGATTCCTGTGAACTGGAAAACTCTGCATTGTTCACTTCAAGCACCAGGAAGAGGATTTATAATTTTTGTGTGCTACATGCTAATGTTTGTGTTTGGCTCTTAAAATGGATCTCCTTATGGCATAGGAGCACATGTACCCCAATGTTCATAGCAGCACTCTCCACATATAGCTAAAACATGGAAAGAGCCTAAGTGTCCATCAACAGATGAATGGATCAAGAAGATGTGGTTTATCTATACCATGGAATACTACATGGCAATGAGAAAAAATGAAATCTGGCCATGTGTAGCAACATGGATGGACCTTGAGGGTGTTATGCTGAGCGAAATAAGTCAGGCAGAGAAGGACAAATATCATACGTTTGCACGTATAGGAGGATTAGGAGGAACTTGACGGAGGAACAAGGGGGAGAAGAAGGGAAGAAATGGTGGGGGAAAGGGAGAGAGGCAAACCATGAGAGACTCTTGAATGCTGACAAAAACTGAGGACTGATGGAGGTGGGGGGGAGGGGGGATGGGCATGGAGGAGGACACTTGTGGGGATGAGCACTGAGTGTTATGTGGAAACTAATTTGACAATAAACTATTTGTAAAAAAAAAAAATTTAAAAAATAAAGTTAGCCATAATTAAAAAAAAAAAAAAGGATCTCCTTATGTAATAAGCTGATACTTAGTAGTTCCTGACATTTTTTTGGACACAGAGTTTCTTACTCCTTTATTTCATGTAAGTAAATTAATAATCACTTCTGTGATTAGCCTGAGATAATTTTAAAAGTAGAGATTCTGTATATTTTTAAATATATATATTTAAAGACATTAACATGAAAGCATATTACAAAGATAGAATTAGCTCAGAAATTTGGGATTCTATAGGATCTCAGATTTCTTTTTCTTTTTTTTTTAGTGTTTATTTACTTTTGAGAGAGAGAGAGCGTGCACGTGAGAGTGAGAGCATGAGCATAAGCAGGGGAGGGGCAGAGAGAGGGAGACTCAGAATCTGAAGCAGGCTTCAGCACAGAGCCTGACCTGGGACTCAAACTCACAGACCAGAAGATCATGACCTGGGCTGAAGTCAGAGGCTTAACTGACTGAGTCACCCAGGCAACCCTATTTTTCTTTATTAGACCAAACACAACTAAGACACTGCATTTGCATAAGATATTAATTTTTTGTCTAATTGTAGATGACAAATATTTAAATAGAAGCTTCATGTTATTTTTGTTCTTTATCTTCTTCTGGCTCTAAAAGTACAGAGCAGTCCAATATTCATTTTGAAACAATTTACTGAGATATAGTTTGAATACCAAACAATTTATCCATTTAAAGTATACAAATGGGGGTGCCTGGGTAGCTCAGTTGGTTGTGTTAGACTTCGGCTCAGGTCACCATCTCATGGTTGATGAGTTTGAGCCCTGGTCCGGCTCTGTGCTGTCAGCTTGGTGCCTGGAGCCTGCCTTTGATTCTGCATCCCTCTCGCTCTCTGCCCTTCCCCCACTTGCATTCTGTCTCTCTCAAAAATAAATATTTAAAAATTTGAAAAAAATAAAGTATACAAGTGAACATATTTAGGGTACACATAGAATTCTACAACTGTCAATGCAAACTAATTTTAGAACATTTTCATCACCTGCAAAAGAAACCTCATACCATTAGTGTGCAGTTCCCATCTACTGCCCCTAGGGCAGTCCTAGGCAATCATTAGTCTATCTGCGTCAGGGAAAGTGACTAGGTGTCAATATATTATACGAGGAGATGATTTCTAAAATCCAAACAGGAACATTAATATGTAGTACATACAGATCTGCCCATTCTGGACATTTCCTATAAATGGAATCATACAATTTGTGGTAAAGACTGGTTTCTTTCATTTAGCATAATATTTCCATCGAACCACTACATTTCAGCCCTAATTCAGCTTTAATTGTATTTCAGTGTTTCTGGTTCATTAAGGAAGATGCCTATGCCTGAGAATATGGCCTTTAGACCATGGAATCTGAAATACGAAGTAGGGTATTACATGGCTTCAGAAAAAGGCAAAATTCTGTACATTATAGCCTGAGTGTTTGCAGACTCCTGACTCTGAGAAAGTGAATGAGTGCTCTCATATGGCTATGGAACATGTCTCTCATGTTAATAATCTCCCATGTTTTCTCTTATTTTCCTATTTTTTCTGCATTCATCTTCTCCAGACTGTTTTTCACAGTATTTTGCCCCTCATTACTTGTCTATTCCCTCACTTTTTGTAGCCCTAAGGAAATAACTATCTAAGTTTTTACCATTCTTCTAGATCCAAAGTTAAAAAGGTTGATGAAATATGTTAGTAAAATGATAAGAAAGAATATTACCTTATTTTCTTTCTGAGCCCATTTCTAAGTTTTTACAAATATCTTCTTACTGGCAAACAAACTTCTTCAGAGGTGATTTTATAGAAGCTCACACTTCAAGTTATATTCAGTGGTGCAAAAATTTATATACTTACCATCAACAGGTAGGTTCTTTATCAAGTCGCTACACTCTATTCCTGTGAGATTCATTCCCATGTTTTGCAAAGCAGTGTCTAGTTTAGCAACATCAACAATCCCACCTTGGGAGAAAGAGAAGAATATAAGTAACCTTGAATAACCTTAGAATGTGACAATAGCTATGAATTATTGTGTGTTATAGATGTTGGTTTCACCTTGAAGAAAAAGGTTGAATGTATATTCAGTTGTATCTAAGACTGTCAGTAATAAAGGTGGAAGTAGAATTTCCTCAAATGAGTATTTTTGGGAATCCATTTATATCATTAGCTTTTAAAGATTGTGGCATAACTTCAAGACGTTTTATAGAAATACAGAAAATAAAACTCATATGCTTCTGCCAGTAGGAAAGTATTATTTTTATTTCCTGAACAGAAGTTCACATGGTTCTTTCCTTGAATAACTTTTCCAAAAAATGTCTAATAATTCCTCTTTTTTGTTAGGTTATGAAATATTACAGTAATAAAAATTTTTAATGATGACATCTCTGACAGCTGTGTATCTGACCCAGCTTCATTAGTAAACAGAATAGATATGACAAAAATATATTCTGAGTCTCTCTTCCTCCCCCTTCTTTTCCTGCCTTTCCCTGGGTGACTTACTGATTTATATAAAGAGTTTATAATTCCCAGGTATGCTAATGTTAAATGATTTTGCAGAACTTTAAAGTTTATATAAATCATATCACAATGTGAGTTTCTTTTTGCCACATGAATTTTCATTAGATTCTTTGTTTTTTATATTTGTTCATGTTGAAACATGGAACATTGCTTCATTCATTTAAAATACTATTTAGGGGCACCTGGGTGGCTCAGTTGGTTAAGTGTCCAACTTGGGCTCAGGTATTGATCTCATGGTTTGTGGGTTCGAGCCCTATTTTGGGCTCTGTGCTGACAGCTCAGAGCCTGGAGCCTGCTTCGGATTCTGTCTCTTTCCTCTCTCTCTGCCCTCCCCCTGCTCATGCTCTGTCTCTCAAAAATAAACACTAAAAAATTTTTAAAATACTATTTATTATTGTACTATAATGTTATGCCATCATATACTGATCCATTCTTCTGTAGACAACATTTAGGTTGTACCCAATTTTTACATTACAAAAAACATTGCAACATACGTTCTTGTAAATGTCACTTTGTTGATAGGAGTCAGAATCTGAGTTACATATTAAGCAGTGGAAGAGCTGGAGTGGAAGACATACATTTTTAACTTCTTGGGATTTTGTCCAGTTGCTTTTGAAAGTGTTGTACCAATTCATATTAATACTAGCAGTGCACAAGAGCTTCCATTGCAGGGCACCTGAGTGACTCAGTCGGTTAAGCATCTGACTTTGGCTCAGGTCATGATCTCATGGTTCATGTTCATGAGTTTGAGCCCTGCCACAGGCTCTTTGCTGTCAGGGCGCCGCCCACTTCTGGTTTCTTCCTCTGCCTCTCCTCAGCTCTCTCTTCCTCCCAAAATAAATAAACATAAAAAAAAAAAAAAGAGGCTTCCATTGCTCCTTATTATTGTCAGCATTTAGTGTGCCTTGACCATTACAATTTTCGTGAACTTGGTGTCTGTGAACTAGTATTTTACTGTTGTTTTAACATAGAATTCCATCATTACATGTGGGCCAAAGTAATTTTGTAAGTGACGAGCCCCTCAGAGATTTCCTGTTTTGTCAAATGTCTTATCTTAGATTTGTCCACTCCAATACTAGCTGTTTGGCTTATTCTTAAGGACTTTAGCCATTCTAATGGGTGTGTAGTGGTATCTCATTCTGGTTTAATTTGTATTTCCCTAATGACATATGATATAGAGCATCTTTTCATATGCTTGTCTTCAGTATATCTTCTTTGGTGAGGTATCTGTTATTCAGCCATAAAAAAGAAAAAGAATGAAATCTTGCCATTTACCATGACATGGTTGGAGCTAGAGAGTATGATGCTAAGTGAAATCAGTCAGTCACAGTAAGTGTCTGGTCTTACCTTAAATCAAGTGTGCTCACTCACATCCAGTCTACTAATAAGCCCATCAAGGTCATTCTTCATTTCTGTTACAGTGTTTTTCATTGTGAGCTTTTCATTTTCATTTTTTCTTAGGATTTCCACCTACTTATGTTACACATCTTTCTTTGCATGCTATCAACTTTATCCATTAGAGCTCTTAGCATATTAATCATAATTGTTTTGAATTCCTCATATTAAAATTCCAATATCCCTGCCATATTTGAGTCTGGTTCTAATGATGCTGTCTCTTCCAAATGTCTTGTGATTTTTTTCTTAATAGCTTGGCATAATGTACTGGGTAAAAATAAGTGCTATAAGCAAGGCTTTAGTCATCTGGTGGTAAGATGTCCAGGGAGGGGAGGCATACTATAAACTTATGATTAAGTCTCAATCTGTTAGTGAGCCTCTGGACTGTGAACATCACATGTGCTGTGGCTGGAATAGGCTGAAGCCGGGTCTTTTCCTTCCCCCAGATGAGTTAGTCTCTGATAAGACCTCAGCAGGGTAGGCTGTAGTTAAATAGTTTCTCCTTAGGGCAATCTTTTAATGAACAACAGAATGCTCTGGGCTCTTTCAAAATGGTTACTTTTCCTCTCCCCCTGCCAGAAGCATGAGGAGATTCTTCTCCACTACTCACTGTGGAGACCTGGTTGAGCTTCCAGAGGCGATTTATAAAATCACAGTCCTATGGGGTGTGAGGTGGCATCTCACTGTAGCCCACTATAAGTCTAATTGTTCATTTGTAGGCAGTCAGAACGCACCGTGGTTGCCTGTAGGGCTTTGTTCTGTTTTGGTGTTCTGTGACTTCCTTACAATATGATTAAGCAGAGACCTCTCAAGTGACATTTTAGGATTCAATACATGCCCTGCGTTTAAGGATCCATGTCTTTCTTTTTTTTTTTTTTTTACAAATAGTTTATTGTCAAATTAGTTTCCACATAACACTCAGTGCTCATCCCCAAAGTGCCCTCCTCCATGCCCATCCCCCCTCCCCCCCACATCCATCAGTCCTCAGTTGGATCCATGTCTTTCAACAATCATAAAAAATTACCAACTGTTAAGTCTTCAAATTAGCATTTTCTTTCTTTGTCTCTGTTAGCTCTTCTGTACTACTGGTGGATAAATTGGCAGATTTTTCACTCTGACCCTCATGCCTCTTACCCCTTCTTCTGATTTGTAATTTTTGTCTCTCTCTGCTGGGATCTTGGTAATTATTTCAGAGTTCTATTCTAGTATTCCAATTAATTCATTTTTATCTAATCTGCTAATGAAACCATTATCTTTTTAAAAATTTCAGGCTAGACTTTTCATTTCTAGAAATTCTGCCTCTTTTCAAATCCACTGTTTCCTGTGGTAGTTTCTTTTTAAGAATATTTTCAATTTCCTTTTGTGAATTTAGTCACAAGCATACTTATTTTATGGTCTATCTAAAGTATTTGTATCATATGAAGTCTTTGGGGTTCCATTTTTTATTGTATATATTGGCATACATTTTTTCATATCTTTTGTAATTTTCTGTTTCAAGTTCATTTTAAGAAAAGTTTTATAGGGCAAATCTTACTGACCGTGATACAAAGGTGATGTTCTTGAATACTAGAGTTACCACAATGCTGGTGTTCACTTTAAAAATTTTTTTTCTTTTGTTTCATTTTTTTTTTTTGAGAGAGAGAGAGAGAGAGAGAGAGAGAGAGAGAGAACACACATGCATGTAAGCAGAGGAGGGGCAGAGAGAGACTGAGACAGAGAATCTGAAGCAGGCTCAAACCCACAAACCATGAGATCATGACCCGAGGCAAAGTTAAACCCTCAACTGACAGAGCCACCCAGTTGCCCACTTTCTGTTAAATTTTTGTGAGTTCCTGGGTCATACAGGGGGTACAAATATGAACTGGAACCAGTGTGAACATAGGCCCATCGTCATGAATTTTCAAAGAAGACATTTCTTCATGATCTTAGAATCCATGACTATACACATAAACTTCCTTTTATCTACTTATGATGGTTAGACATTTTTTTTAGTTCACCATTTCATTAAGGGTGAAGTTATTTAAGAGTCCTACTTTTATGTGGATTTTTGCTTCCATCTTAAGGTAAAAGAATGGCAAAGGAGGTCATTTTGTAAAATAAATACGGAAAAGATCTTTGGAAAAAACACGAATATGGTTTTACACACACATACACACAGTGGCAAAGGCTCTTCATCTGCTTTTCAGATTCAGACTCATCTGCTTTTTTGCTGTACCTGTCACTTACCTTTAAGGCTCTTCACACCATCTATCAACCTATTTTGGTACACCTTTCCAACAGCTATAAGAAAGAAACAAATCAGACCACGCCAATGAGAGATTAAGTTAGACATTTTGGAAAGACAGACATCATTATTTACCCCCCAGAAAAGGCCTAATTTAATTGTAAATAATAAAAAAACCCAGTAACAAGTGGAGAAAATTCAGAATATGGCTCCTTGGCTCATGAGGGACTTATTGGTGGCACTCTACTATGCTGAAACACACACATCTTCATTCTCTATGCTTCCTTCTAATCTCTCCATTTTCCGTTTACAGTATTTTCTCACTCTTTTTACTTTCCCCATGTTCCTGTTTATTCTTGAGGATGTCTTGAATAAAAAGTTAGAACAGGCACTTCCTTGATTTAATAACCAGGTTAGTGACTGAAGGGGCCAATGATTGTATAAAGTAGCACCACTGAGGTTACTTCTTAAACTGGAATGGCATAATCTCTTCTAAATTCTCTTTTAATCAAATGGAGATAATTCCAGAAGTTATCAAAAAATAAACACAAGTCTAAGTTCCTTAAAGGCTACATTGTTCTTTTTTAAATACTCACCATCAACTGGCAGATATTTCTTTAGTTCTGAGCACTCCTTATCTGTGAGCTCTATCCCCATTTTTTCCAGAACACTTTGAATATCACTGACGTTTACTTCTCCTCCTTCAAAGAAAAAAATGTAAGTAGATGAAAAGTTTGAATATGACCTAAAATCTCCAAAATATGAAAACAGAAGTCATTTGTCTACTTGGCAGATCATTCAATATCCCATGAAGAAAGTAGCATGAGACTCTTGTGCCATCAGCCATCACGGAAACAGAATTGTTCCCTTTACTCAAAAAATTCATCATCTATGATTATGGAGTAGAGTAATTTAAGCAAGATATAAGTGACTGGGGGGATTCCAAGTTATTTAAAATATCACAGATATTTAAAATTCAGTGTCTCTGTTATTCCCTTAATTATGAGTGTTGTGTCTGGTTTTACTTCACTACTTAATATGTTAATTCAGCATAATGTGCATTTGCCTTTGAGAACATTTAATTCTATTACACAAGTTAAGGAAGTACATTAGTTCAAGTTTGCAGTTTATAAATCTTTTAGGATGTTTGCAGTACAGACAGTAGTTTTTAAGTAAAGGGTATGTAAGATAGAAGGGAATATCTATTATATTTAATATATTATATATAATCGAGAGTATCTATTATGGTATCTATTATCTAGAATAAGGAAATATCTAATAGATATTCTGATAGAAGCAATATATAATAATTCACGAGGCATTACATATATTTAGTGAACACATTCTCCATATATATCTGTTAGACTAAATATATAAGAAACACTAAATATTTATGATACTCTAAAATTGCTTGAGGCACCAAAAAGAGGCACTAAATATTCAAGATGTGGTAAATATTTATGACACTCTTTATTCAAATGACTCTAATCCGGCAATCCATTAGTGACCCCCATTTTTAGGTCTTCTCTGTCCTCTGTTCAAGGAACACAAAACCTATGGCTCTTTGATGGCCTTAATGGCTAGCTACAACTATCAGCTACAGGTACTTGTCCCTGTGTCTGTCTTCTTTCTTTCTTTTCTTTCTTTCTTTCTTTCTTTCTTTCTTTCTTTCTTTCTTTCTTTCTTTCCTTCTTTCCTTCTTTCCTTCTTTCCTTCTTTCCTTCTTTCCTTCTTTCCTTCTTTCTTTCTTTCTTGTTTATTTATTTTGAGATAAAGTGGGGAAGGGGCAGAGAGAAAGAAAAAGAGAGAGAGAGAGAGAGAGAGAATCCCATGCAGGTCCTGTGCTGTCAGTGCGGAGACTGACATGGGGCTTGATCCCATGAACTGTGAGATCATGACCTGATGTAAAGTCAAGAGTTAGATGCTCAACTGACTGAGCCACCCAGGTACCCTTAACCCTGTGTCTTTCTGAAAGAGCAAGTTTGTATCACGGCTGGAGCACTTTCCGTCTGTGAGCCCATCTGCTTGAATCTCAACACTGGTTCTTATAACCACATCAGCAGCAGGCAAAACTAATGCTGTTGAACAGAGACACAAAATTTATTATGCACATTATGTACCTAGATTCAAATAGTGTGGTCCTTCCAGTCACTCTACCCTAAGTTTGTTAATGTATTCCATATTTCCACCTCATTTTTGCTGTGTGTTTTTAAATGATTTAATGCTGTCTGATTCAAACATTTTAACTGGGTCCATGAGCCTTTCTGTTGTGTGAACTCTGGGCTAGCTTGCCTGGTAGTATACTTTGAGGCTACAATTGCAGCAAGACAGTTTCCCTTCATGACACTCAGATTATACATATTGAAGTACTGTTTGGAATAAACCTCAGAGAATAAAGAATTTTTTATCAAGGCAGTGCACTGAAGTATATAGTGTAAATAATCAAAAGTTAAAATTCCATGCAATTTATCATGTAAACAAAGACTGCTTGGAGTAAAAGGGGGTGTTAAAATTAATTCATTAAAATTAATCTACCTCAGTGGAAGTTAAAGTTTAGGCTAGGAATCAGCAAACTTTTCTATAAAAGCTCATAAACAATAGAAAACACTTTAGGCTTTGTAGGACTTAGGATCTTTATCACAACTACTCAGCTCCACCTTTGTACGGTAAAAGCAGCCATGAATAATACATAAACTAATGGGCTGGATGTGTTCCAATGAAATTGTTTACAAAAAAGGAAGCAGATTTGGCTTAAGGGTCAGAGTTTGCCAACCCATATTTTAAACAATTAAAGTAGGAGGGCATTTGTGGGGATGAGCACTGGGTATTATATGGAAACCAACCTGACAATAAACTATGAAAGAAAAAAAAATAAAGTAGAAATGCTTCTCCAATAAAATGGTAAATGGCAGAGCAAAAAGGTAGTGATGGGAGAGCTGGAATAGAGAATTAAAGTAATAATTTAATCTAAGAATTAGGAACTTAGACTCACAGTAATTGTTCACTAACCTGTAACAGTGGTCACTGTATCCATCCATGTGCTGAACTCAACCTTCCCATTAGCTACAAGGAAAGCCAAAATAAGGTAATAAGGCCAAAGGGTCGTATGTAAAACAGAACAAAAAAATAGGATAAAGTGGAAAATAAGAGATCAAAGTTCATTAGCTCCACTGCTTTATCTGACTCATCTCTAAGGATATAAACCCTGGATGTTAAGAATTAACTCCACGTTAGTTGAGGGAGAGTCTTTATCTCTTGGACAAAATGGAATCTTGAATGTACCTCTTGAATTTGAAGATCGCTCTCTACCTCACTGGTAAAAGGTCCCAGTGACTTATTTGGTTGTGTAGCAAGTTCTCAGCTTTGGTTCAGACACATTTGTCAGAGAGTTTTTGGGGGCCACCTTTCTTATCTTCCTACCTTTTCCCAATTTGCCTTTCCCTAGCTTCTTTGTCTATCACAACTATCTTGGGATTTTTGATCATGGAAATTGGAGACATGTTTCTTCTATTAACACTATATATACTTGTTTATAAAGATAGGTATGTATTTCACTTTAACCCTAAAAGAAGGGTAGCTATTTCAGAAAGTCCCCAAACTGAAAAGACTTCTGGTAACATAATTAGTTACAAAGGGGATTCAACAGTTCATTGAAAGCTAATGGGTTAATAAAAATTCTATGTGATGAGTCAGATGTACAGGCTTTTTCTCCTATGTCCTATGGTTTCATGAAGTCTTTGTGTAACACTATTATTTTATTTTATTTTTTTAACAAGTAGTTTTTATTTATTTTTTTAAATGTTTTTTAAATTTATTTTTGAGAGACAGATAGAGACAGCATGAACAGGGGAGAGTCAGAGAAAGAGGGAGATATAGAATCTGAAGAGTCTTCAGGCTTTGAGCTAGCTGTCAGCACAGAGCCCAACACGGAGCTTGAACCCACGAACCATAAGATCATTACCTGACCTGGGGTTGGATGCTTAGCTGACTGAGCCACCCAGGCACCCTACACTATTATTATTTTTTTTTTTAAAAGGGTAATGCATCATAAAAAGCAATAAAGTTTAGAAGAATATTATGTCTTATTGGGAATAATTTGGAATTAGGATGGTTCTGAGGGGGGATTTTAAGAGAAGGCCAAGTTTGCACCTATGTGCTAAGTATGAACAAGTATCCCCTTGTATATCACTTGGTCAGGATGTTGCTGGCTGTTCCAAAAATGAGTATAATTTCTGCCACAACTTCTTTGGAAAGCAGAAAACTGCATAAGCGATGATTAGGCAATGATTGTCTTTTTGTTTTGATAACATTTTTACCAGTGATTTGGAGCCCTTTGGTTATGTACTGCTAAACTGAAGTGTTGTAAGTCCAGCCTGTATTTGATATTCCTCTTAAGGACTTTCTGCCACTTTGAATTACTTGTATTTTTCACTGTTTTTTGCTTATTTTGTTTAATCTCTCTAATTATTCCATCATTCCATCCATCCTTCAATATTTATTGCCTCTAAAATATAAAATGATGTAGGCATGGTTTCTATTTACGAGAAAACCACAGTTCATAAACAAGTGACAGTGATATAAAGACACTCACTTTTTATACAATATGCTAAGTGTATAATAATATATGTGTGTATAGGATGAATTTTAACTAAGAGGAAGGGTAAAAAAAGTGACTTCCATGGATCAGGGAGCTCTGGAACAGGTAAACTTTGAGATTAGTTTTATAGACAAGAATTGGCCTGGTGAAATATGCCTAAGTATTTTTGTCCTAGGAGTTGGAGAGCATGTGGAAAAGGACAATTGTATAATCAAATCAGATGCCACGGTATAAGCATTAGATAACAAAGAAGATCTGTATGTTCATTGGTTGGAGAAAATTTTATGAATTATCTACTAAATTTCAGGCACCATATGAGGCACTAAAAATTAAAGTATATTTAATAATAAATTTAATAAAATCTCTGAACAAGTCAGTTTCTGGGGTGAGAAGGACAAATAAATACCCTGTAGGGCACTTGTTGGGATGAGCCCTGGGTGTTATATGTAAACCAACTTTACAATAAACTATAAAAAATAAATAAAAATAAACATCTTGTAATAGAATAGTTGGGTTGATGTATGGCAAACGATAAAATCAGGAAACCCTCCCGCTAAAATTCATCCATTCATAGCCACTGCTTTGCAACAGGGTGGGGACTATCCTGTATAAGAATCTTGAACCCTGCCTGTATCCAATAATATGGTTCAGACACTTCAGGGTTATAGGGCAATGTGGAGTCAGGAAATAATAAAAGATAAAGCTAAAAGGAAAGCAAGGGTCAGATCACAGGTGTATGAAATAGTCAGCACTCCTAATTGGTAGGACTTGGTATCCAATGAGATGTGGCACTAAGAAAAGTTGGAATAAAAAATGCCAATTAAAAAAATTTTAATGTTATGAACATTGGGGTACATGTGCTTCTATGCATCAGCACTCCTGTATCCCTTGGGTAAATTCCTAGCCGTGCTATTGCTAGGTCATAGGGGAGTTCTATTGTTAACTTTTTGAGGAACCTCCACCATATGCTTGCACGTGTCGGAGGATTAGGAGGAACTTAACGGAGGACCAAGGGGGAGAAGAAGGGGGAAACTATCCTTCCACCAAAACACCAAATGAGCAAGAAAGAACTATTAGAATCAACTTGGTTAGAACTCTGGAAAACAGTCAAAGGTTTATATCAACCAAGTGAAAGCTGAATTGAGAAAAAGGTGACTTATAGTAAGAGAACTTTGTGGCATTTTAACCCTCTTCCCTAAACTATTTTTGATCAACCATCCCTGTGAGCAAAACATTTTGAAGCACAAAAGTGATAGTCTCTTATTTATCTGCAAAAGGTTCCATTCCAACCATATGCTTTCTCATTTCAATCTTCCCAAGAACCATAAGAAAATGTAAATCAAATACATGGTGTTCACTGAGAAATGCAAAACAGGAAACTCCGTGGTATTCCACTCACTATCAAATGTTATCCCACTCGTACCCCAATGAGCACACAAGGACATGGAAAATAATCATTCTACTTACTATTAAATGTGCCTGTTTTAACAACTGCTTTCATCCATGTCATATAGCAAAACTCTAAAGGTGTGAGACTCAACAGTCACCTCTTTTCAACAGACCTTATTTTTAGCTTTAGACTTTGGAAAACCAAATATGATTTGGACTAGGCCGGGGAAAACAAAATTTAAAATTGGGATCTTATTCACAACTGTTTTAATTGGACTTTTGAAATTATCTCTTTCTTTATTGAGATCCTAATTACTATTTCCTTTCATGTTCACTGACCCAGGCAGACCAGTTTACTCTTGATTTGCATGATTTATGATTTACTGGAGTAAAATATTCATTTTGAGCTTAACGTCCCAAATGTAATGATTTCATAGTAGATACCCAATTGAATATTATACAATATTTAAAAAGACATTAATATATTAAAGAACAGAATTATCTCACAAAAAGATGATATTTGAGATACATACTTGGCCAAAAAAGAAAAATAACCTAAAAGACATCATGGTTGGTAAGTTGCTTTAAAAATTCCTGAGTTTTATTAGATTATAAGTGATAAATTACAGTATATATATAAACCTAAAACTCTCTATAACATGGAAAATTTACAAATGAAGGTCCTAGATAATTCGACAAATATTTACTGAAGTATTAGAAGTATGCAGTGACTCAAAGAAGTTATGCAACACTTGCATATACACAATAACAAGTATTAAAACAGTAAACAGGAAAAAGATACATAAGTTGTTCATTTAGTTGCTAACTCTAGGCTAAAGAGAATCTTCCTTGTTTTTCTTCTGGATATTTTGAGGCAGAACATTCCAAAAGTTATTTCTGTGGTAAAACCAATGAGTGAGGTCAGAAAAACATGAAATTCTGGGAAAAAAAGCATGAAAACTGGAAATGCACAGAAACAAAGATGATAACACCTACTGGGTGTAAAACTTGCTATTTAACTTGGGTCACATTTCAACTCAATCTTGCCCTTTCCAGTAAATTCATATCTCCATCCTGACAGACACATTATAAGAAGAGCTTTGCCCTTAATGGGGTCTTACTGTCCCCAATGATATAATTGAGGCTCTATGCCTGAGCCTTAATCTTTCACAAAACTTCATTTTAAGCTGAAGACTGATGGTAACTCCTCAGATGAGCTGATCACCAATAAGCAATAATTTAAAATTTTAACTCTGGGGACACTTGGGTGGCTCAGTTGGTTAAGCATCTGACTTTGGCTCAGGTCATGATCTCATGGTTGGTGAGTTCAAGGCTGCATCAGACTTGCTGCTGTCAGCGCAGAGCCCACTTCAGATCCTCTCTCCCCACCTCTCTCTGTCCCATCCCCCGCTTATGGTCTGTCTCTCTCAAAATAAATAAATAAACTTAAAAAAATTCTAACTCTGATTTAAAGAAAAAAGGATTAATCATTACACATCTATTTTATTTCATGTATACTTTTTAATATCACAATGATTTTCATTGTGTTGGTTGATCTTAAATTATTATTTTAAAATAAGGAGCAGAGGGGCACCTAGATGGCTCAGTCGGTTAAGCATCTGACTTCGGCTCAGATCATGATCTCAGTTCCTGGGTTTGAGCCCCGCGTCGGGCTCTGTGCTGACAGCTAGCTCAGAGCCTGGAGCCTGTCTTCGGATTCTGCGTCTCCCTCTTTCTCTGACCCTCCCCTGCTCATGCTGTCTCTCTCTCTCTCTCTCTCAAAAATAAATAAAAACATTAAAAACTTTTTTTTAAAAAATAGGAAGCAGGAATCAATGGCAATAACAGAGGATAATTTCAAATAATAGCTATATTCCCTCCCATTATTCTGCTTTTTTAAAGCAATATTAAAAAATTTCATTGTAATCTCAAATAGACAAATAGTAGTTTTCTGTTACGAAAGCCGATCGTTCCATATCTAGTTCATTCTTCCTAATGGATACACCATTGCAAGCAAAGAAAACAAGACGATGAAGACCACTTGCATAGTCCTTCTAGAACTTTAACAGTGGTAAAAAGTAGAGACTAAATTAAATGAATTAACAAAAATATATTTGAGGGAACAGTGCTTATCTTAGAGAATGATGGGATTAAATGCACCTTAATAAGATGAGCCAGTATTGATTCCTCTAAGGTTATAAGATAGTTAAGGACTGTTCCAGACAGATACTTCCTAGCCCTACTGTAACGTTCTCAGGCTACTATGTAACTTTTGCTTATTTACTTTGAGAATTCTTTTAGCCCCAATTCAGAATTTACTAAACTTTAGACTTTGTCTTCAGCCCATCAAGGAAAATTAGAGCTTTGGGAACAGTCCTTGGACCATGGAGTCTGGCTCAGGAATGAGGGAATGCAGGCAAGAGTGGGGCCAGTGGGCATCCACACATTCCACACAGTCATGCTGAGTGGTTATGGCTCCTTTTCCTTTCAACAGTATCTGGAAGATTTGGTCCTATTCCTTTGGTGTAGGAAATAGGTCCTACACTTCTCATTTCTCCTGCTTTTTTTTTTTTTTTCAGAGTAAGTGAAAGAGGGGGGGGGGAAAGAGAGAGAGAGAGAGAGAGAATCCAAAGCAGGCCACATTCAGCACAGAGCTGGATGCAGGGCTCAATCCCACAAACAACCCTGGGACCATGACCTGGGCTGAAATCAAGAGTTGGATGCTCAGCAGACTGAACCATCCAGACACCCTATTCTGCCTTTTTAAATGTCCTTGAAAATGGTCAGATGAAGACAGAAATGCTATTTTAATAACTTTCCACTTTGGGGCACCTGACTGGCTTAGTCGGTGAAGCATGGGACTTGATCTCAGGTTGTGAATTGAGCTCCAACCTGGAGCTTACTTTAAAACAATTAAAAATAATGTCCCACTTTGGGCTATGCTCTTTTTTCTCTAATTTTTAAAAAAATTTTCTGTGTTACAGTTTCTTGTATTTTATGCACCCAATTCCCTTCCCTTCACAGCACTTTCTCTAATTTTGTCCAAATATAATTGTGGCCCTGGCCATACTCCAAGTGGAAATGAAGTTGCTGAAAATGTCAAGGGGCAAAACATGTTTACTTACAGTGTGAGTCATCTTTAATGTTTTCCATCTTCTTAATGCCAAATTAGAGTTTTCAGAGATTCTCTTTTAGAAGCTCATACTAACCAATTCAAATATATCCTTAAATACTCACCACCAACGGGTAGATCATGTGTCAGCTCATCAATTTCCTCTTCTGAAAGGTTCATCCTCATATTTTGCAAAGGAGTATCAACTTTATCGACATCAATAATCTCTCCTTGTGAAAAAGAAGAGAATATGGGAAAAACTTACTGATTCCAAAATGTGACCACTGGTATTACTTACAGTGCATTAATGACTATCAGTCTCATGAAATTTATATTTATATATAGTCTATCTATATTTAATATAGTCTATCCATATATATCAAGAGGGTCAATAAGGATATTAGAATTAGGATAGAAATCTTCCAGGTGATTGAGCAATTTTTAAATCTTTAACAGCAAATGGTAAAATCAAACTGTGGCTGACTATGAGGGTTGTTTTTTTTTTCTTCCCTGAACTCTTAGATTAGAGGCCTCAACTTCTGACAAAAATCTGTAATCAAGTTCTGTTTCCATATATGCAGAGGACTATGTTACTCAGACAAACCTTCTTTCTAAAAACTGAAATCTTGGATAAAATGTAAAAAGTATCTCCTCAAAAGTACTAAAGAGCTGATAGGAGAATAAGTTACCAGTGCAAAATCTAATGAAAAGTAGGAACCTAGGCAGGTACGCAGAACACTGTTACTGTTTGTGTTCTAATGATATTTGCTCCATCTGAAGTTGAACTGTAATGCTGATGACCTCATGGAGTGTGGGTGGTTCTGTCCAAGTGCCCAGCAGAAGCAAAGGCAAGTATTCCCTAGGAATGTGCTTCCTTCCTTACTCTCAAAAGTTTCTCTCAATAATTTTCCAAGGAAAATAGCTCACACTCAAAAGAATGGAACACAGAACGAAACAAGTTGCCTGAGAGAGAATACGCAGAAATATTAGGCAACAGCAATATACTCACAAAAACTTTACATTTAGAAATTATCAGGCACAAATTATAAAACTATTATGCCTCCTATGTGTAAAGCAATGGAAAATAAGCTAGAAAGTATCTGCATCTGCAGGAAATAGGAAACAACACAAAATGACCCAGTATAGCCAAAAAAGAAAAAAAATAGAAATGAAAAGAAGGGGGAAAGAGGAGGAAGGAGAGAGGAAGGAAACAAGCAGATGTATGGGAGTATGAAGGGGACCTTGAACCACATGGAATTCATCCTGTACCCACTAGTCAATCTAGGGCTACAGGCAAGTCCTTTGTGACAATCCTTGGCTTAGTGCCAAGTAGAGGTGCCGTGTCTTTCCTGAGCTTCCTAGTAAGCAGCTCATGATATCTACAGGGCATTCTTACTGGTGCACAATGTACACATGGCATCGTCTGCACCCATGAAGGCCCCAGCTACAGCCAAGTGGGTACAGCACCACATGGTATAATCGTGACTCACAATAATGCAGATCTGCATTGAATGTGGGAGATTTTGATGTTAAATTTAAAGTTGAAAGGATAGTCAATATTTCTAACCAAAGAAAACAAGGAACAATGGTGCACAATATGCTTTCATATTTCTTCATTATATTGGGATTTAAACTTGGCTCAGTAGTAAATATGTATGTGTGATAAGTCCTCTCATAATATAAGTGGTTTTCAAACCCTAAGAAGTCAATCTTCTTCACACTAGGAAATATGTTACACAGCAAATGGAAAATGAAACAGAAAAAAAAAAGAAAAGGCAAATACACTCCTACTAAAAGTCACACAAAAAAGATGTTTCTATAAAGATCAACCAAAACTGGGCAGGGGGAGAAGGGAGCATATGTGTGTGTGCGTGCCGTGTGTGTGTGTGTGTGTGTGTGTGTGTGTGTATGTGTACAAGGGCTGAGGAGTGAGAGGTTAGATCTACTAAAAGATTATAAAGCTGTAAAATTCAATACAATTTAAAGCATGAAGAAGCAGACCAATAGAACAGAATGTAAATTCTCAAAATAGATAAGTACACATGGAAATCAAGTATGTAGTTAGGATGGCATCTCAAATTGAAGGAAGTGGTGATGGACTTTTAAATAAATGATTTGGGACAACTGTATAGCCATTTTCAAAAAGAGAAATTAGATCTTTATTTCCTGATGAAATGCAATGTGAAATGCACAGTATTACTTAGGAAGTATTCTTGTCAAAAAAATGTTGAAATTGAAAATAATTCAGCCATTTAGAGCGGACTCCTGGTTTATGAGGAATACAGACAATAGAGGAAAAAGAGAGATGAGAAAACAGACAAAAACAGGCAAATTTAGTATATGGGAGGTTTTTTTGAGTATATGGGAAATTCTACAAGACAATTGGGACAGTTTCCTCAAAAAAAAGAAAAAAAATCAGTGCCTAAAAAGAAAAAAGGGAGACGGTAAAGGAACAGATATAGAGTACATGAGATTTAAGTATCATAATAGATACTTAATAGATACATAATAGATACAGTGTGTAAAGCTTGTTTGGTTCTTTATTTGAACAAGCTCACTGTAAAAAAATATTTAAAGAAGGGAAATTTAAAAATAAGCTGTATAATGGTATTGCAGTTATGTTAAAAGGTCCGTTGTTTTTTTTTTTAAGAGATGCATACTGAAGTATGTAGGGACTAAATGAAATGGGATTTGCTTTGAAATATTTCAGTCAGAAATATAAAGAATAAACAAGAAGCAAGTGAGACAAATATTCGTAATTGTTGAATCAAGGTTCATTATATTACTCTTTATTCTTTTTCATTACATTATTCTTCCTGCTTTGTATATGTTTAGAAATGCTCATTATAGTCAAAAGGTGGAAAGAACCCCTATGTTCAACAAATGATGAGTGAATAAACAAAACATACACACATACAACAGAATATATTACTTGGCAACAAAAAGGAATGAAATTGTATACCCATGTTCACAGAACATTATTTACAATAACTAAAATGTGGAAGCAACTCAAGTATTCACTGATGGCTGAATGAATATATATATACATATCGTAGGATATTCTTAAGCCTTAAGAAGGAAGGAAATTTTTTTTAACTTTCTCTTTATTTATTTATTTATTTATTTACAAATAGTTTATTGTCAAGTTGGTTTCCATATAACACCCAGTGCTCATCCCCACAAGTGCCCTAAGAAGGAAGGAAATTTTGACATATGTTACAACCTGGATGAAACATGAGGACATTAGGGTAAATAAAATAAACTAGTCATGAAAATAGATACTGCATGATTCCACATATATAAGGTATTTAGATTAGTCAAAATCATACAGACAGAAAGTAGAATGGTGGTTGTCAGGGGCACAGGGTAGGGGAGAATGGGAAGTTTTTGCTTAATGGATATAGAGTTTTAATTTTCCAAAATGAAAAGAATTCTGGAGATGGATGGTGGTAGTCGTTGCACAAAAATGTGTAGGTGCTTAATACCACTGAACTGGACACTTAAAAATGGTTAAGATTGTAAATTTTATGTTATGTGCATTTTACCACAATAAATAAATTGGAAAAAAAGGAGAATGGAATATTGATACAAGCTACAATATGGATGAACCTGAAAACATCATACAAAGTGAAAGAAGCTAATCACAAAGACTACGTACTATCCCATTTATACGAAATGTCCAGAATAGGTAATAGAGACAAAACAGAGATGGAAAAAAAAAAAAACCTAGTAGTTGCCTGGGCTTGTAGGGTGGTAAGGAGAGAATAAAAGGGTGATAGCTCAAGGATATAGGGTTTCTTTTGGGGTGATCTGGGTATTCACAAAATCCTCCAATAACTCTACTAAGTATAATGAAATTGTAATTAGTCCCAATAAAGTAAATTATAATTGAAAAAGGGACATTCATTGACTCAGACTAGAAGGACATGGGGGATGGGGGATGACAAAGAAGAAATTGGAAGAAAGTAAGAAGAAAAGTTTTGGTCTCTATCTCTGCATCGTATATGAAATTATCTTTCTACCATGTCATTGAGAATGGAATAGACTGCAATAGATTACAAGCTTCCCTGAGCGGGGCACCTGGATGGCTCAGTCGGTTAAGTGTCTGACTCTTGATCTCAGCTCAGGTCACGATCTCAGGGTTGTGGGATCAAGCCCCACTTTAGGATCTGTGCTGACAGCATGGAGCCTGCTTGGGATTCTCTCTCTCCCTCTTTCTCTGCCCCTCTCTCACATGCTCACTGTCTCCTCTCTCTCTGTCTCTGTCTCAAAATAAAAGAATAAAAATTAAAAAATAAAATAAATAAATAAGCTTCCCTGAGAATACAAGTTCCTAAAGACAAACAAAATAGTAGCACTTCCTATAATGTCAGAAGACAACTGATTTTGTGTGGGATAGCTATGAGAGCTTCTCAGTACTAACAAACAGTTGGTATAATATTATTATAAAGGATTTAATTAAGTACAAAAGTCAGTAAATATTTGAGGCTTCTGTCAATACTTTACTATCACTATCCAGGATCGCCATTCTTTTTGTTTCTCTCATTTGGGGTAGAAACTCCTTTCATTTATTCTATTCATTAATTAAATATTTATTACATAGCTAATATGTAAAAGATACTTTGCTGGGTCAGGGGACAAAGATGCACAATGAAGATTCAGGCAGGGTCTCTGACAAAAGAAGCTCACATTTTATAACAGGGGAGGATGGTGGGACTCATTTGTAATACAACTAGTTACGTCAGAGCCAGGTGAGTAAAGGTTGACTCTCAGGATTTTAGCTTATATTACTAGGGTAATAACAATAGCAGCACAATTGTGAAAGAGTATGAAAACAGGAGCCAGAGTTTCTCAGCTGCTGGACGAGCCACTGGCATACTCTTGAGGAATGATTCTTCATTGTGCTGAAAAGCCCAATGAATTGCATAGCACTTAGTATCCCTGACACTCAAGGAATATAGTGCCAATAGCATCCACTTTTACAATCACTTGGTGACAATAATTTGTAACAATCAAATATGCCCCCAACATATTTCTAAAAGCTCCATGTGGCTGCTTTGGTCAAATACCACAATGAAAATTATGAATTGTTTCTGACAAAATCTATGATGTCTGAGAGACAGTCATAGACATGTCCTATGCGGCACCTGGATGGCTCAATTGGTTAGTCTGACTCTTGATCTCAGCTCAGATCATGATCTCATGGTTTGTGGAATTGAGCCCTGTGTCAGACTCTGTGCTGACAGTGCAGAGCCTGCTAGGGATTCTCTGTCTCTCCTCTCTCTCTGTCCCTCCCCTGCTCGCTCTCTCTGTGTCTCTCTCAAAAATAAATAAATAAATTAAAAAAAAAAAAAAGAAATGTCCTATAGAACTTCTAATACACAATATTTGAGTGAGAAAATTGATCTGAGATATAAATCTGAACATTGTGAGGATATGGGTATGATGGGGGAAAGGAAGTTCTTTTTAGAGTGTTAAATGAAACAATGAACTACAGACAGAACTTCATTCTGCTCCCTGGGATTTATAAAAATGAATTAATAGGACTTTTACATTAGGAATTAATCCTTCCTTCAGATCTGCAAACTATCTTCTCAGTGCCACTGCTACTAAGCTTTAGAAATTCTCATATGCATCTTCACAAGTACTAACTCCCTTCAAAGACACAGTTATTTCTAAAATACTTACCATTAAGTAGCAGGTTTTCTGTCAGTTTTTTCTGTTCCTTTTCTGGAAGCTTAATCCTCATTTCCCCCAGAATGCTGTCCAAATTATTCACATTAACCTTCCCACCTTAGGAAAGCAATAGGGATGGGAAATAAGAAAAACGGAATGTTTCCACAATATTAAAAAAACATTCGTTTCTGTGTATCATTAATTTAATCAGCCTGTGCTAATGATATTTTAAAAAGAGAAAGTGTAATCTATGTCTTCATATTATCACTTAACATTAAATTTTTTTAATGTTTTATTTATTTCTGAGAGAGAGAGACAGCGTGAACAGGGGAGGGTCAGAGAGAGACGGAGATACAGAATATGAAGCAGGCTCCAGGCTCTGAGCTGGCTGTCAGCACAGAGGCCGACACGAGGCTTGAACCCAAGAACTGTGAGATCATGATGTGAGCCAAAGTCGGACGATTAACCGACTTAGCCACCCAGGCACCCTCATTTAACATTTTAAATAGGAATATCAAGACTCATTTGGCTTTTCTAATTATCCGGAAAATTTTCACAGGAAGGGTAAAACTAGAACCTGTTTCCTTTTACCTTATCTTGGGACAATCTGAGACAGCAAAATTGTGCCTCAGGTATATTTTAGTACCTTAGAGCTATTAGACCACAGATCTCATCGCTCCAGACAGGAACAAGGAGCCACTCTCACTTTCCTTAACTCCCAGGTCATTTCCACTAAGCAATTGCCAATCCTTCACTTCAATGTCTGCGGTGTAGACCTAGGTTTGATTTTTCAATTTAAGATTCTATTTCATCTTCTTTCCACTCTCCCTCTCCCCCTGACTCTTCTCTGGCCTTTTGTGGCCTTTGGAAACCTCAGCATTACTTATGATTCACAGTTAAAGAAGTTATTGATATAATAAATTTAATACAAGTTTTTAGGATAGCATTCATTTCTATTTAGAGATGTTTTCTTCTGTGAGTTTTTAAAATGTCTTCTTACAACAGAAAGAGAAATCAAGAAACTGATACCATTCACAATTGCACAAAAAACCATAAAATACCTCGGAATAAACCTAACCAAGGATACAAGAGATCTGCATGATGAAAACTATAGAAAACTTATGAAGGAAATTGAAGAAGACACAAAGAAATGGAAAAACATTCCATGCTCATGGATAGGAAGAATATAGTTAAGATATCATTACTACCCAAAGCAATCTACACATTCAATGCAATTCCAGTCAAAACTGCATACTTCTCAAAACTAGAACAAACTATCCTAAAATTTGTATGGAACCACAAAAGACCCCGAATAGCCAAAGTAATACTGAAAAATAAAACCAAAATGGGAGGTATCACCATCCCAGACTTCAGCCTCTACTACAAAGCTGTCATCCTCAAGACAGTATGGTATTGGCACAAAAACAGACACATAGACCAATGGAACAGAATTGAGAACTCAGAAGTGGACCCAAAAGTATACAGCCAACTGATCTTTGACAAAGCAGGAAAGAATATCCAATGGAAAAAAGACAGCCTTTTTAACAGATGGTGTTGGGAGAACTGGACAGCAACATGCAGAAGAATGAAACTAGATCATTTTCTCACACCATGCACAAAAATCAACTCAAAATGGATAAAGGACCTGAACGTGAGACAGGAAACTATCAACACCCTAGAGGAGAAAGCAGGAAACAACCTCCTTGACCTCCACCGCAGCAACTTCTTACTTGACACATCCCCAAAAGCAAGGGAATCAAGAGCAAAAATAAACTGTTGGGACCTCATCAAGATTAAAAGCTTCTGCACAGCCAAGGAAACAACCCAGAAAATTAATAGGCAACCAACGGAATGGGAAAAGATAGTTGCAAATGACATATCAGATAAAGGGTTAATATCCAGAATCTATAAGGAACTCACCAAACTACACGCCCGAAAAACAAACAACCCAGTGAAGAAATGGGCAGAAGACATGAACAGACACTTCTCCAAAGAGGACATCCAGATGGCCAACAGACACATGAAACGATGCTCAGCATCCCTCCTCATCAGGGAAATACAAATCAAAACCACACTGAGATACCACCTCACGCCAGTCAGAGTGGCTAAAATGAGCAAATCAGAGAACTCTAGATGCTGGCGAGGATGTGGAGAAACGGGCACCCTCCTACACTGTTGGTGGGAATGTAAACTGGTACAGCCCCTCTGGAAAACAGTGTGGAGGTTCCTCAGGAAACTAACAATAGAACTCCCTTATGACCCAGCAATAGCACTGCTAGGAATTTACCCAAGGGATACAGAAATGCTGAGGCATAGGAGCACATGTACCCCAATGTTCATAGCAGCACTCTCCACAATAGCTAAAACATGGAAAGAGCCTAAGTGTCCATCAACAGATGAATGGATCAAGAAGATGTGGTTTATCTATACCATGGAATACTACATGGCAATGAGAAACAATGAAATCTGGCCACATGTAGCAACATGGATGGACCTTGAGGGTGTTAGGCTGAGCGAAATAAGTCAGCCAGAGACGGACAAATATCATCTGTTTGCACGTACAGGAGGATTAGGAGGAACTTAACGGAGGACCATGGGGGAGAAGAAGGGGGGAAATGGTGGGGGAGAGGGAGAGAGGCAAACCATGAGAGACTCTTGAATGCTGAGAAATAAACTGAGGACTGATGGACGTGGGGGGAGGGGGTAGATGGGCATAGAGGAGGGCACTTGTGGGGATGAGCACTGGGTGTTATATGGAAACCAATTTGACAATAAACTATTTGTAAAAAAAATTTTTTTAAAATAAAATAAAATGTCTTCCTAGTGCCAAATTAGTAGCTTTTGAGAGTCTTTCCATCACTTCATATGCCCAAGACTTCTTGAGTGGTCCAATGCTATATTCAATGCTCAGCATTAATTTCTAGATTCTGTCACAGATTTTTAAGTTCCTTTTCTGTGAGATTCAACCTCATGTTTTCCAGAACGGTGTACAATTTGTTGTTATCAATCATCCTCACCCCTTAGGAAATTGAGAGAAATAAGACCAAAATGTAGTCACTCTTAAATGTGACCAAAACTATAAATTTGTGTATACAGTTATAAGTTTTAGCACGAAAACTGTAGCTAAATAGATTGTTCAAATATTTAAAAGATGTTCAACAACAGAATTAGAATAAGATCTCTTCCCTTGGTCGGTCCATAGAGTAGAAACCTGTAAAGGAAATCAGTGAGCTGCTCAGCGAAATACATTAGTGAGGATAACAAATTCCATACTTCCATCCAATATGCATGATTTCTTTCTTGATGACATACAGAGAAAATTTTCTTTTTCTGAGAATTTCCTTAACCATTACTAATTTTTTGTTTATTAATCACTCTTCAGACTAGACTTATGTTGTTCTTTGCCATGAATTGTAAACTTTTCAATAAATTATGGAACTCCATCCCCCAAGAGACGACATTCATTGTCTGCAATTTATTAATATTTACCATGCCAAAGGAAAAACACTTCCTTATGTTGTATTTTTTCTGAGTCCACATTTTCCCCCCTCTACTAATATAGTTCTACATCTCTCCTCGTCCTCCTCCTGTTTCCCAGAGGTCTTAACTCAAGGCATCTCGATGGAGTGAAAAATAACTATCAATATTCCTTAGTCCAGATGGCAAGACTGATGACTGATGAGCCTCTTGATTTATATGTATTTTTAAATGTCAATTTATGTATTCCTAAATATTAAAAATACTTATCTTTAAAATTATGGATATTTTTAACTCTAACTTATAAGTGATCTAGAATGAACATGGAGTATTGGATAATAAGAAAATTTAAGGCTAGAATTATATTTCCCTCAAGTTCTACCTGATACTCGGAATGGCTGAGTAACTCCCTGGATGACTATAATAACTCTCTTCAAGACTATTCTGATATTTGAAATGCCCACCATTAATTGGAAGTAACTTCTCTATCTCCAAGTGTTCTGGTGAGGACTCTATCCCCATATTTTGCAAGACATTATCCAGGTCATTGAGGTCAACTTCTCCCCCTTTAAAACAAAAGAAGTAGAGAAAGATGACATTTTAAAAAATATCACAATTTCAAATTATTAAAGAGAAATGAGGCATAATGATGCCTGCTAAAAAATAAGCTGCCAATTACAGACACAGAGAATGAACAGGACTTAACACTGGTAAAAGAGATGCTCCCATAATGACAGTTATAAAGTAATATTTCACCATTGAATAAGGTTCATAAAATTTAAAAATTATTAGAATAATAAAGACACTGATACAAATAACTTACTATAGGGTAAGGAAATTAAGCTAGAAAGTAATAGCAAGAGATCTTAGAAAAATCCCATAAGTTTGGAAATTAAAGAATGTCTCTCTAAATAAATCATATGTCAAAAAAATAAACCACAATGGAAGTTAGAATATTTTGAATTGAGTAAAAATAATGGTATTACATATTAAAACTTGTAGGATATGGTAAGGTTGTGCTGAGGAAAATTCACAGCCTTAAATGCATTTAATAGAAAAGATGAAAAGATCAATAACCCAAGGTTCTATCTTTTTTTTTTTTTTTTAATTTCTAGGAGAGAGAGAGACACACAGCATGAGCAGGGGAGGGTCAGAGAGAGAGGGAGTCACAGACTGAAACAGGCTCCAGAATCTGAGCCGGCAGTCAGCACAGAGCCCGATGCGGGGCTCGAACCCACGAACCGCGAGATCATGACCTGAACGAAAGTCGGATGCTTAACCAACTAAGCCACCCAGGCGCCTCTCCCAAGGTCCTATCTTAAAAAGTTAGAAAAGAATAGCAAATTAAACCCCTCAAAGGGAGAAGAAAAATGATAAGGACAAAAGCATAAAATACTGAAGTGAAAAGCAAACTTTAAACAAAATCAATAGAGTCAAATGTTGGATTTTGGAAAGGCTAACAAAAGCGAAACATACATGCACTAAGACTGAAAAAGGAAAAAAGAGAGAAAGCACAAATAATAAATATTTCTAATGACAGAAAGGACATCACTAAGAATAGCCAAGAAGAGTTCAAAGAAGTAAAACAAATTTGGAGGATTTATCCTTCAGCTATCAAGACATATTAAATCTACATTAAAATAATAGGTGTACTGGTACAAGGACCAACAAATAGACCAAAGAACAAAAAGAATAAAAAGTCCAGATATAGCAACGCATGTATTATTTTTGATTTATGAAAAAGCTAGTCTTACATTAAGGTAGGGAAAGGATCATCTTGTCAATAAATGGTCAATATCCATTTAGAAAAGAAATAGGGACTCTTATCCCACATCATATAGAAAAATCAATTCTGAGTGGATTATAGATGTAAATGTAAAAGGAAAATAACAAAGCTCCCAGAAGATAAAATAGGAAATGCTTTCATGACCCTGGTGTATGGAAGGATTTCTGAAACAGGCTCCCAAACATTCTAACTATAAAAGATTGACTAATTCAACTACATGTTCAAGAGAAACTTTTGTTCATCAGAAGATAACATACAAGAGGAGACACCACACAGCACTGCCAATGCCCCTGTGGAGAAGCTGAGATCACCACTGAATCTGAAATATTTAAAGTGGATACAACATTGTTTCAGTAATGCAGACAACTAAGTGTGTTGTTGTGGGTGATGGTGCCATTGGTAAAACACGTCTCCTGATATCCTACACAACAAACACATTTCTATCTGAGTATGTACTGATTATCTGTGACGAGTATGCAGTCACCATTATGATCGATAGGGAGCCATACACTCTTGGACTTTCTGATACTGCCGGACAAGAGGACTATGACAGATTAAGGCCACCGAGTTATCCACAAATGTATTTCTAGTCTGTTTTTCAGTGATCTCTCCATCCTCCTTTGAAAATGTGAAGGAAATGTGGGTGCCTGAGATAACCTACCACTGTCCAAAGATTCCTTTCTTGCTTGTTGGGGCCCAAGTTGATCTCAGAGAGGACTCCTCCATAATTGGGAAACTTGCCAAGAACAAACAGAAGCCTATCACTCCAGAGATTGCTGAAGTGAAGTGAAAAGATGGCCGGTGACTTAAAGGTGGTCAAGTACGTTGAGCGTCCTGCACTCACAGAAAGGCCTACAGAATGTATGTTACGAGGCAATATTGGCTGCCCTGGAGCCTTCAGAACCAAAGAAGAAGTGCTGCTATGAACATCTTTCTACACTGCTGGTGTCAGCTTTGTACTAAAAGCAATGTTCAATTAAACTAAAGATGAAAGATTACAATTCATTTTTGCAGTAATGACAAATGCCTTGCACCCACCCAGTATTCGTGTGAGGCAAGGCCCCATGGGTGTGGTCCCCTTCTCAGTATTAGTTAATTTGACTAACTATGTATTGTCAGAAAAGTGATTCGTACTAGGTTTTTATTTTGTCACTTCAAAAAAATTTTTTTGTTGTTTAAAAGCAAGGCATGCTGGTGATGATTCTGTAATAGACTAATTTGGGTTGTTAAAGCTACTCCCAGGCTCCATCCACTCTGGAGTTGCAAATATTTATGTACCCAACATAGCAGCATCCAAATACATAAAGCAACTATTAACAGATATAAAGGAAGAAATGATAGCAATATACTAACAGTAGAGGACTTTAACACCCCCACTTACTCCAAATACATAAAGCAACCATTGTTCTGGAGAAAAATCTGGGATAGCTAGGATTTTTTCTTTTTCCTTTTTTTGGGGGTGGGAGGAGAGAGTGTGTGGGGCATTTGTTTTTATTTAGTCATTTTTCAAAACTTCATTAGCCATTAGACAGCCCTTAAGGGGAGGAGGATGGATTGACTCCACATTCCACTTCCTAGATCTAGTTTAGAACACTTGTCCCCTACCTGATGCTCTTAGGAAGGAGTACAGTAAATGCCTCATTTGGTAACATACTCTTATTTAAAAGTTGCCTTTTCTCAGGGTGCCTGGGTGGCTTAGTCGGTTAAGCGTCCGACTTTCACTTAAGTCATGATCTCGCGGTTCGTGGGTTCGAGCTCTGCGTTGGGCTCTGTGCTGACTGCCAGCTCAGAGCCTGGAGCCTATTTCAGAATCTGTATCTCCCTCTCTCTCTGACCCTCCCCTGCTCACGCTGTCTCTCTCTCTCTCTCCTAGAAATAAATAAAAATATTTAAAAAAAAAGTTGCCTTTTCTCTCCACCCAGGAGTAGGTCCAGTACATGATGAAACTCCTAAAAGTAGGTAGAACCTATCTTGCCCCTCCTCTTTTCTAGGATGCACTCTGTATGTGACTGTGACTTTCAGGGAAATTTGATTGCCATATGCTGATTTTTTTAATGTTAATTTCTAACTTCTTTCACTGATAAATGAAGAAAAATGCTTTGGGGTGTATTTTGAAATACACCCAATGGATTGAGTGTGTAATTAAAAAACATTTTTCCCTATCACAAAAAGATAAAATATAAGTGAAAAGTCAACTATAGAGTAAGAAATTTACAATTTACATAACCTGCAAGGGACTTGTATCTAGAATACATAAAAAACTATAGGTAAAAGACAATAAATAAAAAATACAATATGGATTTCTGGGAAAGATGGCAAAGGAGGAGGATTCTAACCTCACTTGTCTCACGGATACACCTAAGTACACCCACATCAGTGTAACGAACCCAGAAAACAACCTGAAGACTGTCAGAACAGACCCTCCACAGCTAATTGAAGAGAAGAGGCCACAATGAAAAAAATTATAAGAGTAGGTGGAGACGTGGCTAGAACCAGACTCCCAGGAAAACTAACCACAAATGGGAGGGACACCACAAGCATGGAAAAGGGAGAGGAAGAGATCTCATACCAGGCACCCCAGATATGGGTGACTCGCACTGTGAAGATGAATCCCCATAATATTTGGCTTTGAAACCCAGAGGGGCTTAACTTTTGTTTGTTTGTTTGTTTTCAACTTTTACAATCACTGGAGCTTACCACATGGAATTTTAAAAATCACTTGGCTTGGGTCTGGGAGAGCTGGAGTGCAAGAGGAAACAATCTCCACCATTAAAGAGACAGCATAACAAACAACCCTGCAGAGATACAGCATAGAAGCAGCAGTTTGAAAAGTGGCTGGGAGATATAGAAAGGAGATTTATTTACTAATCTCAGAACTTCTCCTGGAGGCGCAGGGATCTTTAGGAGACTTCAAGAATAAAAGACCTGGCAGGCACCATTTCTCTCCCCTACACCCCACCCTAGTCTAGATACCCTGATAGCTGCAGGAACCAGCTGGAACACTTGCCATGTAGCTGGCTAACACTGCTTGCCCCACCCCTGCATTCTCCTGCAGGCTGCCCCATCCAACCAGCCCCACTGGGCAGGAGTCCATCCAAAGCAGCACTAGATGCCTCTCATTCTGTAAGCAGCAAGCAGCTCTAACACTGGCCAGGACCACTCCAAAGTGACTCTTGCCTTGGGAGAGGGAATATAATCACACACACATGTTTGAGTATATTCCCAGCTGTGGGCTGGGTACAGACCTCTGACTGCCAGCCCCACCCACCAGTGAAAATCTCAGCACAAAGAGAGCACCCTGAAGTTTGGTGTGACCAACGTTCTGGCAAATGGGCTCAAGGCAGGCATCTGGTCTGACCCAGCCCAAGGTGGCCCCAGACCAAACCTCGTCCACAACAGGCAAAGAAGGCCATTGCAGATGACTGGACTGATGGCAAACGTGGCTCAACCACAGCCCTAGGTCATGCAACACCCAGAGAAGAAACCTCTGAAATGCTAGTTTTTGGTGAACAGGAGACATTACATTACAGGACACTACAGGGCTTCTTCTTCATAAGGCCACTAGTTTCATGATCAGAGACATAGCTGACTTTCCCAATACATAGAAACAGACACAGACAGTTAGACAAAATGAAACTGTGGCATATGTCCCAAATGAAAGAATAGGACAAAATTGCAGCAAAAGAGCTAAATGAAACAGAGATAAGCAATATACCTGGTAGCTAATTCAAAGCAATGGTCATGAAGATACTTACTGGATGTGAGAAAAGAGTAAAGGGTCACAATGAGAACTTCTACAAAGAGATTAGAAAATATAAAAAAGAACCAGAGATGAAGAACTCATTAACTGAAATTAAAAACACACTAGAATGAATAATAGTAGACTAGAAGAAGCAAAAGAACAGATCATTACTGAAAGAACAGTAATGGAAAGCAACTAAGCTGAATAGGAGGGAGAAAAAAAAGAATAATAAAAAATGAGAATAGGTTAAGGGAACTCAGTGACACTATCAAATGTAATAACATCAGCATTATAGGAATCCCATAAGGAGAAGAGAGAGAAAAGGGGGACAGAAAATTTATTAGAAGAAAAAAATAGCTGAAAAACTCCCTAAAGGAGGGAGGAAACAAATCCAGACTCAGAAGACTCAGAGTCCCCAACAAAATAAACCCAAGGAAGTCCTCACCAAGACACATAATAATTAAAATGGCAAAAAGTAGTGGTAATGAGAGAACTTTAAAAGCAGCAAGAGGAAAAAGTTATATGCAAGGGAAACTCCATAAGTCAGTGACTTTTCAGAAGAAACTTTACAGGCCAGAAGGGAGTGGTATGATATATTCAAAGTGATGAAAGGAAAAAACCTGCAACCAAGAATACTTTATTCAGCAAGATTATCATTCAGAATAGAAGGAGAGATAGAGTTTCCTAAACAAATAAAAGACATTCCTTACCACTAAATCAGTCTTACAAAATATGTTAAAAGGAATTCTTTGAAAAGGAAAGGCCATAATCAGGAGCAAGCAAATTAGGAAAGGGAAAAATTTCACAGGTGCATACAAACATAACCTAAGTGGTAGATTACTTACTTATAACACCAATATGGAAATTAAAGCACAAAAGCAGCACAATCAATTATAGCTATAAAAATCAGTCAAAGGATTCACAAAATAAAAAAATGTAAAATATGATATCATACATATAAAATATGTGTGTGTGAGGGGGGTGAAATTTAGTGCTTTTACAATGGGTTCAAACTTAAGCAGCCAGCACCTAATATAGGCCGCTATATGTATAGGATATTATATACAAACCTGATGGCAACCACACATCAAAAACCTTTAATAGATATGGAAAAAATAAAAGAAAACAATATTCAAGCATATCACTGAAGGCCATCAAACCACATGGGAAGAGAGCAAGAGAAGAAAGGAACAAAGAACTACAAAAGCAATCATAGAACAAGTAACAAAATAGCAATAAGTACATACTTATCAATAATTACTTTGAATGTAAATGAACTAAATACTCCAATCAAAACACATGGGGTCATGAAATGAATAAAAAAGCAAGTTCTATGTATTTGCTGCCCACGAGACGATTTTATACCTAAAGATCAAAAATGAAAGGATAGCGGGGCATCTGAGTGGTTCAGTCAGTTAAGAGTCCGACTTCGGCTCGGGTCATGATCTTGCAGTTTGTGAGTTTGAGCCTCACATTGGGCTCCATGCCGACAGCTCAGAGCCTGGAGCCTGTTTCGGATTCTCCCCCTCCCCTGTTCATGCTCTATTTCTCTCTGTCTCTCAATAATAAATAAACATTAAAAAAATTATAAAAGTGAAGGATGGAAAAACATTTATCATGCAAATGGGAGTGGCAAAAAAAAGCTGGGGTAGCAATACTTATATTGGACAAAATAGACTTTATAAAAGCTGTAACGAGAGAAAAGAAGGACATTACATAATGATAAAGGAAACACTCTAACAAGAAGGTGTAACAATTGTAGATATTTATATACCCTACATGAAAGCACCCAAATACATGAAAGCAACTATTAATAGATATAAAGGAAGAAATTGATAGCAATATAATACTTGAGGACTTTAACACCCCACTAGCTCCAAATGGTTAAAGAATAAAGAAAATTTACACTATCTGCAGATGACCTGATACTATATATATAAAACTCTAAAGACTCCACCAAAAGCTACTAGAACTGATAAATGAATTCAGCCAAGTTATAGGGTACAAAATCAATATACAGAAATCTGTCACATTTTTCCACATTGATAATGAAGTAGCAGAAAGAGAAATTAAAAAACAATCCTATTTTCAATTGTACTAAAAATAACAAAATATCTAGGAATGAATTTAACCACAGAGGTGAAAGACCCATACATTGAAAACTATAAAATCCTGATGAAAACATTTGAAGATGACATAAACAAATGGAAAGATATTCCTTTTTTTTTTTTAAATGAAAATTTTTTTCTTCTTTAACCAATTTTATTTTTTTATTTTATTTTATTTTTTTTACAAATAGTTTATTGTCAAATTAGTTTCCACATCACACTCAGTGCTCATCCCCACAAGTGTCCTCCTCCATGCCCATCCCCCCCCCATCCATCAGTCCTCAGTTTTTGTCAGCATTCAAGAGTCTCTCATGGTTTGCCTCTCTCCCTTTCCCCCACCATTTCTGCCCTTCTTCTCCCCCTTGTTCCTCCGTCAAGTTCCTCCTAATCCTCCTATACGTGCAAACATATGATATTTGTCCTTCTCTGCCTGACTTATTTCGCTCAGCATAACACCCTCAAGGTCCATCCATGTTGCTACACATGGCCAGATTTCATTCTTTAAACAAATGGAAAGATATTCCATGCTCATGAATTGAAGGAACAAATATTGTTAAAATGTCCATAGTATGCAAAGCAATTTAGAGATTAATGCATTCTCTATCAAAATACCAATAGTAACTATAACAAATAGTCCTAAAATTTATATGGAACCTCAAAAGACCCCAAACAGCCAAAATAATCTTGAAAAAGAACAAAGCTGGTGGTATCACAATTCCAGATTTCAAATTATACTACAAAGCTGTAGCAATCAAAACAATATGGTACTGGTATAAAAGTAGACCCATAGATTAATAGAAAAGGGAAGAAAGCATGTAATGCATATTTAGGCATATAATCCACAATTATATGGTCAACTAATCTTTGACAAAAGAGACAAGATTATACAATGGGAAAAAAGACAATCTCTTCAACAAATGGTGCTGGGAAAACTGGACGGCTACATACAAAAGAATGAAACTGGACCACTTCCTTACGCCACACAAAAAAATAAACTAAATGGATTAAAGACCTAAATATGAGACTTTGATACCACAAAAATCTAGAAGAGAGCACAGGCAGTAATTTCTCTGACATTGTCTGTAGCAACATTTTTTCTAGATATGTCTCCTGAGGCAAGGGGAATAAAAGCAAAAATAAACTATTGGGACTCCATCAAAACAAAGTTTCTGCATAGCAAAGGAACAATCAACAAAACTAAAAGACAACCTATTGAATAGGAGAAGATATTTGCAAATGACAACTCTAATAAAGGGTTAGTATCCAAAATATATAAAGAATTTATGCAAGTCAACATCAAAATATCCCAAATAAACCAATTAAAAAATGGACAGAAGACATAAACAGACATTTCTCCAAAGAAGACATACAGATGACAAAAAGACACGTGAAAAGATGCTCAATATCACCTATCATCAGGGATATGCAAATCAAAACTACAATGAGACATATATATATACACAATACACACACACTCACACAGGAATATTATTCAGCCATAAAAAGAATGAAATCTTGCCATTTTCAACAACATGGATAGAGCTAGAGACTATATGCTAAGTGAAATAAGTCAATCAGAGAAAGACAAATATTAAAGGATTTCACTCATGGAATTTAAGAAATAAAACAAACAAACGAAGGGGAAAAAAAGAGTAAGAGAGAAACTAAGGAACGGACTCTGAAGTACAGAGAACAAACTGATGGTTACCAGGAGGCAGGTGGGGGCGGGGGGAAATGGGTGAAATAGGTAATGAGGATTAAAGAGTACACTTGGCATGATGAGCACTGAGTAATGTATTGAGCTGTTGAATCACTATAATGTACACCTGAAACATATATGACATCTTATGCTAAATGTACTTGAATTTAGAAAACAAATAAAAAATGTTTAAAAATCCAATGCAAAGAACACAGACACCCAAGCAGACAAATAGGCAACAGCCATGAAAGGAACTTTAGAGAAGAGATATCCAAATAACCAATAAACATGAAAAAGGTGCTCAACATCATTAATCACTAGGGAAATGCAAATTATAACAGTGGGATACTACTGCATGCTCATCAGAGTGGCTACAGTGGAGAAGAGAGAGAGATAATACCAAGTATTAGCAAGGATGTAAAGCAATTGTTGATGTGATGTGTCAAATGGTACAGCTACTATAGAAAATAGATTGACAACATCTGATCAAGTACACACAATTCTATCTTAAAGCAATTTCATTTCTAGGTAGATGGCCTAGAATTATGCACATATGTTCACCAAAAGGCATATACAAGAATATTCATAGCAATATGTTCTTTATAACTGCTCCAAACTAGAAATGTCCTGTGATGGTAGACTGGATACACATATTGTGGTCTACTGACACAGTGGAATATTGCACAGCAATTCAGGTACAATGAGCTCGCTAGAAATCATTTTACCTACTACACCAGGTTCTCTAAAGATCTCCTTGACTATAAATTGGTAGACTGTATAATATGCAGCAATGAAAATTAACAAACTGCTGCTGCATGTGCAACAATATGGACAACTCTCAGAGAATAACATGTAATATAATGTTAAATGAAAGAAGACAGACATGGAACACAGCTCATATGACTCTGTTTATAGAAATTTCAAAAGCAGGTGAAACTAATCTGTGGTCCTAGAATAAAGAATGAAGTTACCTCCAGAGAGTCCAGAGAACGTGACTGAGGTGGGATAGTGGATCTTCTATTATTATTGATAATGTTTATTTCTTGACCCAGGTGATAGTTAAATAGGTATGTTCACTTTGCAATAATTCTTAAGCTGGATACATTATAGAATGTAGTAATTATGTGTTTCATACTTAAGTAAAATATTTGTCAGAAAAAATATAATTTAGTGTAAAGAATTGGGTTCTCAAATTTATAGTAATTTCTCACTGACCTGTAACTTTTACTGAATCCGCCAATGTTTTTAGATCAGCCTTCCCTTTAGCTATAAAATAAGGCAAAATTAAGATACAAAGCAGATTCTTTAAAAAATTATAAAATCATAAACCAGAAATAAGCTAAATTTCATTATTCACCATTATTCACCATTTGGGCTCACTTTAACTGCTTAATTCTTAGTTTTAAGACACCAATTTCATTTTAGTAAGCTGGCCTTTGACCCTTGAATCATAAAGTCTGGCCCATGGAAAAATACACTTTTTTACTCAGCTATTATAGTCCTCATAAAGAGGATAGAAAACACCATCCATACAAGTTAATTCTCTGAAGGCCCTACATTCTGGTGATGTTAGGAATCTTGAACACGAGTGTCTAGGAAAGAAAAGTCTGTTTTCAGCTCTGGTCTATTGCTAATATACTCTGATCCTCCCTGTTGCTCAGAACTGCTGCAGATAAATGATTACAATGTACTAGAGGTAAATATTAGTGGCATGACCAAAGGCAGTTTTTGTTTTCCCTAGGAATCATTCGCTTACTCACTCATGTACCCTATCATCTCTGACACAGCATTTATGGAGTGCTTACTTATAAGCTGATACTCTGCTAGATACTAGATACAGAGTAACCTTTCCTATCTAAGGTCACACTAAAGTCACAAGACAGGCAAATAAACATACATTTATACAATGTGGCAATTATAATGAAAAAGTTTTGCAGTTATTGTGGAAACACAGAGAAGAGATATCTAATAGAGCCTGGGTATTTAATGAACTTACTAGAAAAAGTGGCCCTCAACTCTAATAAGCAACGGTGAAGAGTCAGTCAAACAAAGGGGATGACAAAACTCTCTGAAATAGTGGGGAAAGTATAAACAAAACAATGATGTGACAAAAAGCATGATATATATATATATATATATATATATATATGCTTGGAATAAAAGTTCAATGTTAGTGAGGGTAAAATACTAGTTTGGACAGATAAGTGCAACCTAGATTATGAAAGAACTTATTCGCCGTAAAAAGGACATGAGACATTTCCAAGTACCTAACTGAAAGCCATTAAAGGATTTTTTTGTTTGTTTTTTGTTTTTTTTGAGCTTTCTACTGCTTTATTTTTTTTTTTTTACTCTGAAACCAAAATTGTATTTTTAATTTAAATTCAATTTAGTTAACATATACTGTAGTATTTGTTTCAGGAGTAGAGTTTAGTGATTAATCACTTACATATAACACCCAGTGCTCATCCCAGCAAGGTCCCTCCTTAATGCCCATCTCCCAATTAACCCATCCCACCACCCACCACCCCTCCAGCAATCCTCAGTTTGCTCTCCATTTTTTTTTTTTTTTACAAATAGTTTATTGTCAAATTAGTTTCTACATAACACTCAGTGCTCATCCCCAAAGTGCCCTCCTCCATGCCCATCCCCCCCTCCCCCCCACATCCATCAGTCCTCAGTTTTTGTCAGCATTCAAGAGTCTCTCATGGTTTGCCTCTCTCCCTTTCCCCCACCATTTCCGCCCTTCTTCTCCCCCTTGTTCCTCCATCAAGTTCCTCCTAATCCTCCTATACGTGCAAACATATGATATTTGTCCTTCTCTGCCTGACTTATTTCGCTCAGCATAACACCCTCAAGGTCCATCCATGTTGCTACACATG
>NW_024081009.1:528621-533640 GCF_003009895.1 Hyaena hyaena
AGTGGCTAAAATGAGCAAATCAGAGAACTCTAGATGCTGGCGAGGATGTGGAGAAACGGGCACCCTCCTACACTGTTGGTGGGAATGTAAACTGGTACAGCCCCTCTGGAAAACAGTGTGGAGGTTCCTCAGGAAACTAACAATAGAACTCCCTTATGACCCAGCAATAGCACTGAAAGCCATTAAAGGATTTTAAATTGAGGCATCATGTCATCAGATTTGCATCTTATATGGATCATTCTAATGTCCATTTTGTGGAAGCCATTGTAGTAGCTGAAGTCAGGAATGAAAGGTCCTAAATAGGGCATTTGTAGCAGGGACTGAAACTGATGGATTTATATATGGGATTTTTTTCAATGGTTTGTTATGAAAATTTGTAAACATAGAGCAAAGTTGAAAGAAGTATGCAATAAACACCCATACGCCCACCATCTGGATACTACTATTTAACGTTTTACTATACTTGGCTTGTCATATACCCATCTATCTACCCATCTGTGTGTGGTAATTTTTACATTTAGCTTCATATAAAGGTAAAACTTACAAAATCAGGTAATAATCCGGATAGTGGGTAACAGGAATTGGGGGAATCAAAAATGAATCCCATACATCTAGCTTAGGTGACTAGATGGACAGGGACAGCACAAATGAGAATGAGAATACAACACTGGGAGACTGGATAGGAAAATACTCAATTCAGTTCTAACTATGTTGAGAAAAAGAAGCATCCCATGGAATATCCAAGTAGAAATGTCCAGCAGGCATTTGGAAACACCAGTCTGAAGCCTGTATAGAAATGCAGATTTACAGTGATAAGCATGTAGATGATAGGTTGAACCACAGACAGTGATGAGATTACCCAGAGAGAGTACGCAAAATGAAAATAAAAAAAATGAGGAGATCCAGGTTAGGGGGAAAAACATAGAATCCAAAGGAGCATGATTTCAAAAAGGTCAGAATTATCACCAACATAAAAGACAGTAGAAAGCTCCAATAAAAGGTGAATAATGTCTAATGCAACTAGCAAACGGCAAGTTACTGGTGCCTGGAGAGAAATTTCAGTAGTATTATGGGGCTATGTCAGAACAGAGGAATGGATGGGAAGTGCAGGAAAGATAAACAGTGGACTTTCATTTATTTCCTTTTCCATCTTTTAACTGTGCTTCCTGAACATTCCCAGATGTGAAAGATGGTCTTGGAATCAATATATTCAAGTGCTTTGTATTCTATATAGATTCAGAAAATGGAAGACAGGATTAGTTCTTGCTCTAGGACTAGATTTTTTCCCCTAAAATTTTACATGGTTTTTATCATCACAAAATTAATCTTGTTTCAGAATAACTCTTACATAAACCCTCAAGACCATGCTTTCCTGAAAGACTTTTTATATCTAAAATGAATCAACATAAAATGGAAGTTTCTTTTCATCTCTCCAAAATCTTCTTTGGTGTGTTCAAAGCCCACGTTCCCTAGTACCATGTCCAGGTCTCTGACAGATACTGTCTCTCCTTAGGGGAAAGAGAAAAAAAGGAAAATTCCTACTAATGCTGAAATGTTCCATATATTTTACCCATGTATTATAGACTTGGCAGAAATATACAAGACCCATGGAACATGTTTCAGTGAATGCAGAGATTCAATATGGTTAGAATTAAGATCAATTCCCTTAAATCTTTTTAGAAAAATAACCATAACACCACAAACTACTAAAGGAACAAAGAAGTTTCCAGTGTATAATTCTTATGATAGAAATAGGGAGTTAAAAAAATAGGCAGGGGTTCCTGGGTTGCTCAGTCAGTTAAGTGTCCGACTTCAGCTCAGGTCATGACCTAATGGTTCCTGGGTTTGAGCCCTGCATCCAGTTCTGTGCTGATGGCTCAAGAGTCTGGAGCCTGCTTCGGATTCTGTGTCTCCCTCCCTCTCTCTCTCTCTCTCTCTCTCTCTGCCCCTCCCTCAGCTCATGCTCTGTCTCTGTCTCTCAAAAATAACTAAATGTTAAAAATTTTATGAAAAAGAAATTGACAGTTCCGTGAAATGAGAAAATTACCATGGTTGGAGTAAGAACAGATGGGTGTGAGTATTGTTCTGTATTATCTACTGGAACTTAGGTAAATAACCTAACTTCTTTGAGCCCTAGTTTTCTGTTGTATGAAACAAAGATGAGACTGTCTCTCAGAATTTCTGTGAAGATAAAATAACAATTATGAAAAGATCTAGAACTCTGTCAGATATGTAGCATATGCCTGATACATTTTAATAACTACCTCTAAGCCAAAGTAGTTAGTATTGGCTTTGTTTTTTTAAACTCTAACTAGATTCATTGCCTGTGCTAACTAAAATCACAGAATAATTACTTTCTTATTCTGAATTTCACAATTAACCTGCAATAATAAATTCAATCTCTTGTCTTGGAAATTTTGTTAAAATTCATATCAATAAGATCAATATAAAAACCCCAAATAAAACAACCTACCAAGATAAAATAATTTAAATTATATTGAATCCATAAGTTGAAGAGTGGGAGGATTCTTTATGACATGATTAGGAAATAAGATAATAAGTGATACGTTGAAAGTGGTTTGTTAATTCATCAACCATCTCACCTTGGAAAGCTAAGATTTCACAATGATATACCTTCCTGCTAGCTAAAGACAAGGCAAAATTCAAGTCGCACAGAAAGAGAAATGGAATTCATAAAACAGTTTAAGTTTCATAAAGAAGCACTTTTCTGATTTGGCTTATACATCCAGGATATCTGTCTCCATAAAAACATAGAAGCTAGGTCAAAATCCTTTCCCCCTTGAAGCAGTTGTTAGTGACATCCTGTCGTGTTGAAACATGCTGTACAGGTATGACATTGTAAACTGTATTTATATAATTTTTTTTCATGTTTCTTTTTTTCATAAAATTTTTCCTATTCAGCCACAGAATTTATTTAACAGAGGAAAGAGGTTTTATTAATTTTCAAAAGCTACTTTTAAAAATTTTTTTATTTATTTTTGACAGAGAGAGAGTGAGCGAGCTGGGGAGGGGCTGAGAGAGAGACACACAGAATCCAAAGCAGGCTCCAGGCTCTGAGCTGTCTGCACAGAGCCCGACGCGGGGCTTGAACTCATGAACTGTGATATCACGACCTGAGCTGAAGTCTGACGCTTAACCAAATGAGCCATCCAGGTGCCCCAAAAAGCCACTTTTTATAAACCAAACCTGAAGATCTAACATTTAGTTTTTCTATGAACCAGAGGTTGAAAGGGCCAAAAAACAAAAAGAAAAGAAAAGAAAAGAGAAGAGAAGAAAAGAAAAGAAAAAAAAGAAAAGAAAAGAAAGGAAAAGAAAAAAGACATAAGGAAGCTCCCTTTCCTCCTTCTTCCCATATCCTGTTTGGTAAGAAGAGGAGGGGGAAGTCTGTTAACTACCTGAGGGGAGGTGGGGGGGGGAGGATGAAACAGGTGATGGGGATTAAGGAGGGCGTGTGTGATGAGCACACCTGAAATTAATATTACACTGTATGTGAACTAACTGGAATTTAAATAAAAACTTAAAAACTAAAGTTAATCTAGTTTCTTCTGGTTTAAAATAAAAAGTTCCTTTTTGGTTGACCTAGTTTATTTTGAGAAATTCTCAGTTTTTCAAACCTTTCCACACTTCTGCTCGGCGAGGCATCCTAGTATCCGGGGAAACTTGGGGGTCCTAGTGCTGGCAAAAGGGGGCAGCCAGACCTTGTGCTGTCCTCTGGATTCTTGACAGCTGCTTTAACAAAATCCTACGTTTCATGAGTCCTGACAGTCCTGACACCTCCTGCTGAAGCTGATGTCCTGAGAAACTTGTGGTCTGTGTTTTGTGGGGTTTTTTGTTTTTTTTTTTAAAGCAAAGTCAAGGTTCTTTGGTCCTTCCTTCACTGACTTGGTTGGCTAAGCCTTAGCGTTCACTGGTGATGAGGTCCTCTGAGGCTCAGTCAGGTATCCTATTAGGCCCCAGACCATACTGTCTGCTCCACACCTGTGCTAGGGATCGCCTGTCCCTTTGACGTGGTGTCCCATGTCAGATCCACTGACCTCCATCCCTGAGAAACCTTCTTCATTGCTTACTGGGACTACAGGGGAATAGCTGGTATCTTTCATATCACACAAAGCCAAAGTGGGCAATGGGGTAGCCTGTTTCCAGCCCTCTCTCTGCCTAAGGACACCATACCATAATATCTATTCTAGTGACAATGGCATCCTGTCTGGACACTCAGTGAGGTGGTGACAACCCAGAGTTCTGAATAGGAAGCACAACAGAAGGTCTTGGTTTTTTCTATGCTCTCACACACTATCTTACCTCCTATCAGGCTTTGACTAGAGAGAGGGGTTGAGGGTAGAGATGAGGGGGGTGTGCAGCAAGGCAACAAGAACACTTAAACCTTCTTTAGAGAGAGAGAGAGAGAGAGAGAGAGAGAGATGTTTATCTCTATTTTCTCCCCCTAGTTGCACTTTCTTAAACCACAGACTCATAAATACAGAGAGCAAAGTGTTGGTTGCCAGAGGAAAGGGGAGTGGGGGATGCATGAAATAGGTGAACAGAGTCACAGAGATGAAAAGAACTGCATAGGGAATATAGTCTCAATATCATAATAACAATAACATAATAACACAATAACATAATAACAGATGGTAACTACACTTACCATGGTGAGCAGTTTGTTAAGTATTATTGAATCACTACGTTGTACACCTGAAACTAGTATAACATTGTATGTCAACTATACTTCAATAATAAAAAAAATTACGGAGGATACTGTAGCAAAAATATGTTTTAAAAGCATTACTATCTCAGGAGCGTCTGGGTAGCTCAATTGGTTAAGTGTCTGACTTCGGCTCAGGTCATGATCTCACGGTTCATGGGTTCTAGTGCCCCACTGGGCTTTGTGCTAACAGCTCATAGCCTAGAGCCTGCCTCTCATTCTCTATCTCTCTCTCTCTGCCCCTCCCTGCACACACAGAAATAAACATTAAAAACTTTTTAAAGCATTACTACCTC
>NW_024081009.1:535610-541058 GCF_003009895.1 Hyaena hyaena
CATTTTAGCCACTCTGACTGGCGTGAGGTGGTATCTCAGTGTGGTTTTGATTTGTATTTCCCTGATGAGGAGGGATGCTGAGCATCGTTTCATGTGTCTGTTGGCCATCTGGATGTCCTCTTTGGAGAAGTGTCTGTTCATATCTTCTGCCCATTTCTTCACTGGGTTGTTTGTTTTTCAGGTGTGGAGTTTGGTGAGTTCCTTATAGATTTTGGATATTAACCCTTTATCTGATATGTCATTTGCAGCTATCTTTTCCCATTCCGTTGGTTGCCTATTAGTTTTATGGATTGTTTCCTTTGCTGTGCAGAAGCTTTTAATCTTGATGAGGTCCCAACAGTTTATTTTTGCTCTTGATTCTTTTGCTTTTGGGGATGTGTGCATTAATATTCTTAAAACTGACCATGAGCACACTTAGTCCTCAGAAAGCACCTTCCCTAATCTGATACTCCTAACCTCCTAATCAAATTTTCACTTACATTTTTTGCCTATATATTTCTTTTCCCCCTTTAATCAAATGAAGCTTTAAGCACAAGCACCACACTTTGTTTATTCCTCCATGGATGGGTGGACATTAGAATCGTTTCCATTTTAGGCTATTGTGAATAAAGCTCCTATCGATATTCATGCACAAATATTTTTGTGACATGTACATTCATTTACTTTGGAAAAATGCCTATGAGTGGAATTGCTGGGTCTTATGGTAAATTTATGTGCAGCTCTTTAAGAAACTGCCATACTGATCTCTCCATGGTGGTTAGAATACCCTCTGGCAATTGTGTGACTTACAGTTGCTCCATGCTATTGCTAATATGTGGTCTTGTTAGTCTTTTTAACTTTTTCTTTTCTAAGGGATGAAAAGCAGTATATACTAGTGATTTAAACTGGATTTCTCGGGGCACCTGGGTGGCTCAGTCAGTTGAGAGTCTGACTTCGACTCAGGACATGATATGGATCGTGGGTTTGAGCCCCGTGTTGGACTCTGTGCTGACAGCTAGCTCAGAGCCTGGAGTCAGCTTCAGATTCTGTCTCTCTCTCTCTCTCTGACCCTCCCCTGCTCATGCTCTCTCTCTCTCTCTCTCTCTCTCAGAAATAAATAAAACATTTAAAAAATTAAAAAAAATAAACTGCATTTCTCTGATGACTAATAATGTTCAGCATCCTTTCATGGAGTCTTTGGTCATTTATATATCTTCTTTTGTGAAATGTCTGCTCAAATCTTTTGCCCACTTTTATTTGTTTATCTTCTTATGATTGAGTTGATATTCTGGACATCAGTCCTACGTTTTGCAAATATATTCTCCCAGTCTATGTCTTGCCTATTATTTTTTTAACTGTGTCTTTCAGAAAAAGAAGTTATTAATCTTAATGAGGTTCAATTTAATCATTTTTAAAATTTCATGCTTAGAACTCTTGATCATCTGAGAAATGTTTTACTACCCTAAGGTCACAAAATTACTTTCCTATATTTTCTTCAGAAAGTTCTCCTTGGGTCAGATATATAAATAATTGACTTTGACTAATAAATATAAATTGACTTTCTTCATTGAATTTTGGGTTTATTGGAAACAATCTAATATACATTGTTTTTCAAAAAGTGGCAAAATATATAAAACAAATTTACCACAGATACTACTGTAAGTTTTAAAGGTTGATTATATTTATTCATATCTCTAGCGCTTAAAATACCATTGCTTAGTTCTTCAATAAATATCTGTTAAATAAATGAATGAATTAGTTAATTAACAAATTTTTTACTCACCAATAGATGACCTCCTATCTTTTATCCCATTCTTCTTGTTCACTTTTTTATCAGCTGTAAAGTAAGTAACAACTAGGTCACAAAGGTAAATACTTATAGTGAATTTTATAATGTAATTTTATAATTATTATATTATATATTAATTTATATCTATAATTATATCATAATTATATTTTATAGTGCAATTTTATAATTACATTATTAATGTAAATACAGCAATTTAGGGATGTTGTATGTATTGGCCTAAATGCGATCTAATTTCATTCCAAATAAATATAAGGAATAGAAAAAAGAAAGCTATCAAGAATCAATGAAATTTGTTTCTGAGAGATAATGAATCAGTCACAAAATCAGACACTTTGAAATATATAATAAACAAAAAATCAGAATTCAAGTTTTACAGTATCTTTCAGAACTCAGAACGAGTTGCCTCTTAGAAGATGACGGAAAGATGACATATTCATCCTTCTGATGTAAAGAGGTAGGAGTATGCCATCTTTCTTTTCCTTGTTACCTAATAACACTTCTAGACAATAACTTTTGGTGGGCTGCCTCTTCCAATTGTGCAAACTCACCAAGAAAATGGGGGCCTGTGCTTAAGTCTATTGGGAGCCCTGGAAGGCAGCAAGACATACAGACTTTCCTGACAAACCAGTAAAGTAGAAATGGGAGCACTGATATCCCAGAAGGATGAGTCTGTGACAGCCATGAAATTTTCCACAGCCCCAGCATCACATAAAAGAATAGCAAAACATTTCCTGTGCCACAGTGAAAGGAACAGAGAGGTTAGTGAAATGAGCCAAAAGCTCAAAGCTCCTGACAGTGGAGATGAGGTGCATAACAACAAGGGCTAGTCCAGATAGCAAGATAAAATGCCAGATGAAAAGGGAGGTCATTCAGTGAATGCCACCATGAAGTGATAAAAATGAGGATCAGAGCAGACTTATTGTCATAATGACGGACACTTCTGTTTTTTGACTGCTGAACTACAGTAACCTACCTGGCTGAAGCTGCTCCTTCATATTCCTTTCTGTGCTCCACCACACCAGGTACATACCCTACGCACGAGTATTTCCATTCAGAATGCTTTTATTACCTGTCCCAGTCTATAAAGTCCATGTTAGGATGACTTCACGTCTATTCCCATTTCTCTGCAAACTAGGGGGTCTGGGACATGAGCAGTCATCTCCCCTGTACAATTCTATTTTTTATGGACTGATTCATTTAGTCCTGTTTCCTTCACATCCAGTTCCCTGTTGGTGTCAATTAGGCCTTTCCTCTTCCATGCTCCCCTTGCGTGTGGAACACTGTCTGGTCTTTGCTGTGGTTTCCATTGTTCACTCATCACCCTCCTTGGTCAATCTTGTGACAGTCTCAGGTATGATCATATCACCAAAAGGGGGAAGGCAAGATAAAGGCTTTTTTTTCACATTTTGATTTTTTTTAAACATTTATTCATTTTTGAGAGCTAGAGACAGAGCATGAGAGGGGGAGGGGCAGACAGAGAGGGAGACACAGAATCTCAAGAAGGCTCCAGGCTCTAAGCTGTCAGCACAGAGCCCAAAGCAGGGCTCGAAATCACCAACTGCCAGATCATGAACTGAGCTGAAGTCAGACACTTAACCGACTGAGCCACCCAGGCGCCCCTCACATTTTGTAATCATATAAAAATAGTAGACAAATTGCTTAATGGTTGGATTGTTCCATAATTTTCAACATTTTGGTTTTTTTAAATCATATTTGCAAGCTAAAGAATTTGTCAGTGTTTCTTTAACAATAATGCATCTTACTCCTATGCATAAAATGTTTTTCTATTTATAAGGTTGAAACTCCTGCCTCTTAACATTGTAAAAAAAAAAAAAAAAAACTTGTATTTTGTCAAATTTTTTCCTGCTTTGAACCATATAATAGCAGTGCAATGTAAAACTGTATTTGTTCTATAGAAATTCTTTTCTTCAGAGAAGCTCATTCTTCATAATGTCTTGATTCTGTTTTCAAAGTGCAGAATAGCATTTTAAAAAGGAGAAGGGAGGAAAGATAGGAAAAAAAAAGGTTAAGTAATAGAATGTTGTGTGCCAGGCCTTTCTTGATGGATTGGACCAGGTATACATGGTAATGGCGGCAGCTTAGGACGCTCCTGCACTGGAACAGTTCCCTGGGTTCTTGGACTTGCTCTGACCCTTAGGAAGTCTCCATTCTGTCTTCTGGGCACCTGGCCCTGGGAGGGTCAATGTGCTTTCCTGCTAGATTATAATCTTCTGAAAATCCCAAATAATGTCTCATTAAATTCTATATTCTCAGTACCTAGTATAATATATAGAATATTGTGGGAGCTTGGGGGCCCTGGGTGGATGGCTCAGTTGGTTAAGAGTCCAACTTCAGTTCTGGTCATGATCTTGTGGTTCATGAGTTCAAGCCCTGTGTCAGGCTCTTTGCTGACAGCTCAGAACCTGGAACTTGCCTCAGATTCTGTGTCTCCCTCTCTCTCTGCCCCTCCCTGGCTCATGCTCTGTCTCTGTCTCTCAAAAATAGGCAAACATTTAAAAAACTTTTTAAATAATAAAAAGAATACTATGGGATCTTAATGATGCTTTTTGAATCAGTGATATGACAGAACGGTTGCCAAAGTATTCCTATAAATATAAGTTTGGATCTAAAGTACTAACATAACAAATACATTTCCATCTTTCTTCTACACCTCCCAAATGAAACTTTTGGAAACCACAAAATTTATTCTCAAGGGAAAAAGCCTAAAGCATAACACTTAAGGTAATTTTTTATTACATCTATCATTTTCTATGGTTCTTTCTATGTGAATTTAATATCTAAGAAGTTTACATTAATAAAAGAACATGGAACCATGTGGACCATGTTTATGTCACCTTCAACTGACAGGTCCTTCAGAATCTTACACAGTTCTTTACCTGACATCTCCATCTTCACGTTTCCTAAAAAAGTGTCTAGGTTGCTGTCATCAACCTCACTGCCTAGGAAAAAAATAGAAGTGGTAAAAGCTATGAGAATGGAAATGCTAATGATTTTCAACTTAAGAAAAATACTTCCTATTATCTTCACATTGTTATATGTGAAGATAACACAAATATTACTCCATTTTGGTGAAAAAGAAGAGTCTTTTGACATGTATTCAGATGTAAACCTTAAGTTATTCTATCAGAAATGGAAACATGTTCTTTTGATCATTTTACAGAGAGTATGACTATAAGCACAGGAACATTTAGCCTAGTACAGCCCATATGATATTAGACAGGAAGTGTAACTTACTCACTGATACTGAGGGAACAGTTAGGAGTCAATATTTAAAATGTAGTAAATGCCAATGTTCATAGCAGCACTCTCAACAATAGCCAAAACATGGAAAGAGCCTAAGTGTCCATCAACGGACGAATGGATCAAGAAGATGTGGTTACCTATACAATGGAATACTACATGGCAATGAGAAAGAATGAAATCTGGCCATTTGTAGCCAGAGGGTGTTATGCTGAGCGAAATAAGTCAGGCAGAGAAGGACAGATACCATATGTTTGCATGTATCAGTGGATTAGGAGGAACTTAACGGAGGACCATGGGGGAGAAGGGGAAAGATAGTTGGGGAGAGGGAGGGAGGCAAATCATGAGAGACTCTTGAATGCTGAGAACAAACTGAGGGCTGAGGAGGGTGGGGAGGA
>NW_024081009.1:541677-550395 GCF_003009895.1 Hyaena hyaena
AAAGGAAGGAAGGAAGGAAGGAAGGAAGGAAGGAAGGAAGGAAGGAAGGAAGGAAGGAAGGAAGGAAGGAAGGATCTAAATTTCAAGACACTTTTTGTATTCGTCACTAAATAATCTAATGGGCAACGTCTTCAGGAGATGTAGTGACACTCTCGATATGGCTACTTTTAACACTAGTTCTCAAAAACAGTTGATATATATTATTAGGAAGTTGCCTCAAAAAAGGCATTTCTAGGGATGCCTGGGTGGCTCAATCAATTAAGTGTCTGACTTTTAAAAAAATTTTTTTTAATGTTTTATTTATTTCTGAGAGAGAAAGACAGCATGAGCAGGGGAGGGTCAGAGAGAGAGGGAGATACAGAATCTGAAACAGGCTCCAGGCTCTGAGCTAGCTGTCAGCACAGAGCCTGATGCGGGGCTTGAACCCACGAACCATGAGCTCATGACCTGAGCTGAAGTAAGACGTTTAACTAACTGAGCCACCCAGGTGCCCCAAGCATCTGACTCTTGATCTCAGCTCAGGTCTTGATCTCAGACATTTCTACAAAACATCTCTTCATATTTTTTGCTTATTAAAGCTACACGTGTGCTTATCTAAAAGTAGATGGAAATAGTCAAAGAAGTAAACCTTGAACTTGTGCAACCATAGAGGGCACTTAAAAATGGACAGTATGAAGTGGTTTGAATGTGTGTATAATTTTGGCTTGGTGTCAGAAATATTCTTCTCACTTAAATGTGCAAAATGTAAATCATTCCTTCCTTTTCAGCACCATAGTGGCAAGAAAGGGTAGCCTATCAGAGAACTCAGAAGCCTAAGATTACAGAAATACTATGGAAACCAAATGAAGAAAAGGGTCCTTTACATTATTATTGACATACATTGTGCTAAAATTAAACTTTGAATTAATGTATAAAGAGAAACTGGGTGGGGGGGGAACGTGGAGCTAATACAAAGAAAGAACCAAAGAAAACAACATTCAAATACAAAAGATGAAAAAACAAACCTGAAAAAAAATTTTAATAGTAACAAAGTTTTCACAAGTTTCTTATTATAAATCAGTATCAGGAGCCCACTATTTATCATGTTAATATGTTTCACACAATTAACACTTGAGTTAAAGTAGAATAACTTGCCAACAGTATAATTTCAAGTGCTAGTTTAGTCATTTTAGCTAATATGATTTTTGTCTTCACAAGGTCCTTAGTGAAAAGGTAACCACAGTCAAGACTCTGGTCTCAGACTAGGCAGAAGAGGTAACTAGTACTCTCTAAAGGGCATGTTCTCTTTTACTTGTGTTACATACACATTTGACATGTATGGAGTAAAGATATTAGAAAATTATGCCAGTGGTAAATCGGTTTAAAATCTAGCTGGGGTTTTATCAAGAGATTTACAACCCACAGATCATTAGCTATCTCCATTCAACCGAAAATTCTTACTTTCAGGTAGAGATGAAAATCCCAAATTGACTAAATTGCCGATAAACTCTTCTAAATTCACTTTCCCATCCTCTGAAAGAAAAAAATGCATGTCAGAGAACAAGGAATATGATCAGAGACTGGCAACTATAGTATAATTACTATACTGAAAAACATTTTATATTTTATATATTCAATCAAAAAGACAGACTCATGCATATCATTCAGACACATAGACTCACACCTTATAGATCCTCCTTTGTATGATGCTACTGAAATTACGTAAAACCTAACTGGGTAGTAGGTAGAAAAGAGCCTCGGATAACCCATGAAGCGGATAAACACTTTAAGGATTCTTGAAAAGTTCAAACACATGCATGTCAACTAGGATAAAGGGTATCTAGAAACATTAAATACTCACCCGTGATAGCCACATTCTTCAGGGATCTCTGAATCATGTCTTGGGGTAATGGAACTCCTATATTTTGCATCATGGAGCCTATGTCATCAGGAGTGACCTCATTTTTCCTAATGGCAGTCAGAGCTTTCAAGAGGTCTTTTTTTTCTATATTCAAAAAAATATGTAATATACGAAGTTAAAAAATATGCAATATTCAGTGAGTCCTGAATAACAATAATTACCACTAGTAGTACTACTACTGCTACTTCTACCACTTATTAAATATGCAGTCTGAGCTTGCTAAGCACTATGCTAGATTCTGTGAGGTTGTTACCAATATTTCCCTTATTTAACAGGTAAGGAAACCTAGCCTTAGAGAGGCTAGTCTAAGCATACACAGTTATTAAATGTGAAGCCAAGTGTGAAGTCTAGGGTATCTGATTTCACAGAATGTTTAGTCGCTAGGCTAAACAAGTCACTGCAAACATTTAATTTGAAATTGAGGAATGATTACATAAAAAGAAATCTCAGGACATCTGCTTATACTCATCTCTGGCATATCAGAAGCTGAGAATTCCATTAAAGCTAGTATAACTAATCATAAAAGTAATACTAGCAATTCTCTTGCCAAAAATTAGATAACCAGCAATAGTTTGATGTGACTATTCTTAACTTTTTTCATTCAGTGGATACTTGGATGTAACCAACACATACACACAAAAAGTCCCCCAAATAATGGAAGGATCAATACCAAAAAACCAAAAAAGGTAACATTCATTTCTGAAAGTATCATGTTTAAATTGTTTGAGTAAGAAAGAAATTTTAAATGTATTATGATAAACACTATCATATCAAAACATTAATCCTGTAAGAGATTTGCTTATAAACCACATACCTAGGAGAGTTTTATAGGTCCCACTCAGAAAGCCAAAGATTAAGGACAAAATATTTTGTCAGTTGAAAAAACATACCATTTTGGTTACATCTTAAACACCTACATTCTGTGGAATAATTTCATTTCTGTAGATACCTAAATTAGGCCTTCTGAATTTTGTTCAGTTTCAATCTTAGAAATTAAAATTTAGAGGAAATTAAGCCATTTCAATTAATCTCAAGAATACAGGCAGCTCCAAGAGACCCGGAAGTTCTGCAGATATCACAGATATCTCACAGTTGGAGACATCAATTCAATGAACACATTAAAACCAGACCAAGAGACATTCAATGTCTCATGGCTAAGGCAGTGGAATAATGGGAAGAATATCACTCACATCATATGGAGGAAGCCTGTATGTTTCAACATATTCCTACATGTTTCAACAGATACTCTTCTCATGATAAAATCCCATTTTAATAAAGGTATAATAGAATAAAAAAATTAATTTTTTTAGTATAGCTGACACACAGTGTACATTAGTTCTAGGTATACAACTTAGTGATTGACAAGTTTATACTTTATGCTCTGTTCACCACAAGTGTTAACCACGACCTGTCCCATTACATCACTATTACAATATCATTGACTGTGTTCTTTATGTTGTGCCTTTTATTTGTGTGACTTACTCATATCATAACTGGAGGCCGGTATCTCCCTCTTTCCTTCATCCATTTTGCCCAACCCTCAAGACCCTCCCTTCTGGCAACCATCAAGTTGTTTTCTGTATTTATAGGTCTGATTCTACTACTTGTTTGATATTTATTTGTTGTTTGTTTGGCTTTATTTATTTATTTATTTATTTATTTATTTATAACTCTTCTTTGTATTTTTAAGTAATCTTTATACCCAATATGGGGCTTGAACTTAAAACCCTGAGATCAAGAGTCACATGCTCTACCAACAAAGCCAGCTAGGTGCCCTTGTTTGGCTTTTTTAAAATTCCACTTATAAGTGGACTCATATGGTACTGGTCTTTCTCTGTTTGATTTATTTCACTTAGCATAATACCCTCTAGGTCCATATATGCTGTCTCAGATGGCATGATCTCATCCTTTTTATAGCTTCCTTATTCAGTCAGCTATTAACACTTAATTAATCCTTTTTGAGTGATGGAAAAATACTATAATTTCACAAAATTTAAGTCAAGAAAAGGTCAGGACTAGGATCCCTTATTGATTCAACATGCATAGTACATTTGTTATATACATGATGTGCTTTAGCATTAGAAAACTACACAAATGCATACAATCAAAACTAAAGAATTCCACTCAAAACTTTTATTGTTAAAAAATTCTCACTTACTTGGTACTTCTGTAAAATATGGCATTTTCATTAACTGAGTCAGGCAATCTTTTAAGTTCACTTTCCTCTCGTCTGAAAATGAAACATCAAGAAATAAACAGTCTTTAATCCAAAGATACAAAAGGATGAGGTCAAAAGTTATGCATGCTTACTAAATCTTCAGAACCAGGTTAGTCATGTTTTCTAACACTGATTCTGCTAAACACATCTCAGAATATGAAAAGGAATATGATTATGATAACTCTTGTGGTCTTTTTTGTTGTAGAGCCAATGAGTGTTTTATGGATTTTACACATATTTTAACCACTTGGGACCATTTTTTTGGGATATTTCCTCTCTGATACGACATTCTCTTAATTTTTCAGCATTACAAGTCCTACTGTGACTACGTTATGAGGGAAGAAGATATTCACTACAAGTACCATAAACCAAACCCAACCAAAATACCTAATGAAGACTATATATACTTATAAGCAAAGATATTTTAATAAAGGAAGTGTGAAGTCTTTAGTTTTTTATTAGCCATATATTTAGAACTTAAGAAATAAAAATATCCCTTTGCTTTGTATGTAAGCTAAATATCCTACTGGCAGGATTCCAGAAAAACCAGTGTAGCCCTTTGAGGACTGTGGGGAAACCAAAATGGTTTGTGTCACCACACTATGGCTTGGCCCTGTATTTCATGGGTTTGAGAGAGCTTCATAGCTCCTGTCCAATAAAAACGTAAGATTCAAACCTCAGGAGGCAAAGAAATGGGAAGAGAGGAAGAGTATACATTCGTAGGATAATTCACTATGAGAATAAACCAAAACAAATTCTCATCCAAGCCTAATAGGGAAAATCTAATGTTGTTGAACTCATTACATTTGATTTCTAATCAATCAGCTCTGAGAATTTATGAGTGAAAGCAAACACAAATTTGATGTGTAATAAACGGCTCAGAAAAAGGAATACTTACTATCAAGAGGAATTGATGTAAGCACCTCCTGTAATTCTTCCTCTGGGAAATAAATCCCTAGTCCTTTCAGGATAGATTTTACATCATCAACATCAACTTTTTCATTGGTGACTTTCTTTAAGGCCTTTGCAAGTTCATTAACCTCTATTAGGAGAAAATATTTTCAGTTTAGATGCAAATTCTAAATAATTATCTTAAACCATCATTAAAAAAAACTAGTATAGATACCTAGAATTTTTTAAGCATTCACCTTAAATACCCTCTTGAGGTACACATGCATCTCTCATTTTATATATACAAAATAGATCACTTACAAGGCAAACTCATAGTAGAAATGAAGTCTTGATATCAGTCTCCTTCTGTCCATCTATCTCTGCTTCTCAAGTTTCCTATATCCTTTCTGTATGTGTCCAGTGATCTTTCTGCTGCTCCTAGTCATGGCCACCTCAAATCTGCCTCTTTCCCGTTCTTTTATTAAACTTAATTTGTCTTATACTGATTCTCTCGTACTTAGAGCTGAGAACCTTGGTATACACAAGTAACAGCTAATTAATCTGCTGATAGAATTGTTATTTTTTTAATAATTGGAAACCAATGTTAACGTAAGAGAGAGTTTTGCACCCCCCACATGTCAGTTTCCTTTTTATTTAATAACAATATTTTAAAAGTGGCCTAATATAGGTAATACAAAAGCATATCTTTTTTTTTTTTTGCTATGTTTCTGCTCAGCCTTTTTCTTTTTCTTTTTTCTTTTTTAGTTTTCTTTTATTTATTTTTTTTTACAAATAGTTTATTGTCAAATTAGTTTCCACATAACACTCAGTGCTCATCCCCACAAGTGTCCTCCTCCATGCCCATCCCCCCTCCCCCCCACATCCATCAGTCCTCAGTTTTTGTCAGCATTCAAGAGTCTCTCCTGGTTTGCCTCTCTCCCTTTCCCCCACCATTTCCGCCCTTCTTCTCCCCCTTGATCCTCCATCAAGTTCCTCCTAATCCTCCTATACGTGCAAACATATGGTATTTGTCTAGAAGGTAATTATCCTTACTATTACTTTAAGTAGTCATTTACTCTGTCTAGGAAAAACCCATATTTATTCCCTAATAGTATGATCAATCTGAATTTATCACTTTGGAATATGGATTTATAACCTCTTACTGTGATGACAGTACTTCCTAGGTACAAAGTGTGCTGACATTGCCTTTGTATTCAGGTAAAAGTTTTCTGCCTAGAAATAGACACCTGAAAATGTGGTAATGGTAGGGTAATAAGTAATTCCATTATGTATTTGGGGAAAGACTTAAACTCAGCCATATTACAATTTGCAGTGTTATAAAGTAGGTATTTTACCATTCAGATATTGTGCGTTCCCAGATCTATCCCATAATATGAACCCTTTCTACCTTATTCCTCACAGACATCTAAGTCATTCTCACATGTATACTTTGGGCAGGCTAGTCGCCTCATCTAGAATGTACATCTAAATTCTCCCCTACCTTATCCCCAGTCCAGCAACCAGTTCAAGGTCCATCTGCTCTTTTAGGCTTCCCCAGATCATCATAGTTCATTCTGATATACCATTATATATGATAATGGCATACTATCAGTATATATAAGATGTTTTCTTCTCATTATACTTAAGTTCTTGTAGCTCTTATGGCTGGTGCCACATGATCTAGTATAATGTCTTCTAAATGTAAGTTTTTTTTCTCTTATCTCACCATAATCTCCCTTGTGAGCACAAGACCCTTGTGCTCTAATACTTCTGCGATCTCTACTGTGCATCCCAAATGTACTCACTAATTACTTGTTACTTGATTTACTGACTATTTAATATATTTTCTCCTCTGCTCCCTTACTGTTTCTTTTTTTTTAATGGTTTTTTTTTTTTTAATTTATTTCTTGGAGAGAGAGAGAGAGAGAGAGAGAGAGACAGTGTGAGCAGGGGAGGGTCAGAGAGAGAGGGAGTCACAGACTGAAACAGGCTCCAGGCTCTGAGCTGGCAGTCAGCACAGAGCCTGATGCGGGGCTCAAACCCACGAACCGCGAGATCATGACCTGAGCGAAAGTCGGACGCTTAACCGACTAAGCCACCCAGGCGCCCCTCCCTTACTGTTTCTATTCCTCTATCCCACTGTCATGCCTACCTACTATTCTACTTCCCTCCATTCTGCATTACTGTGCTTCTCAAATGAGTTGTCTATTATTTGTTGCCCCTATTTCATCACCCACTCTCTATTTCTTTAGCTCCCACAGCTCTCCTAGAATAAAACTACTTTACATTTGACTACTTTTCATAACTAGTGGGGTACTTCTATATTATTTCTTTTGATATCCACAAAAAATCTTATGAAATATATAGGACAGGTACTATTATCTATAATTAGGTGTATATATCTGTGTTTTACATTAGATCAAGTGATTTGTCCAAGATCATGAGGAAGAAAACATTAGGCTACAAGTGAAACTTTCTGATGCAGAGTACAATGCTTCTGCTATTACAAAGAACAGCAAATAACCTCTCAACCCACTTCTTTATCAAATCTAATAATCTTAGCCATCACTGTCCTCTGTACAATTTGGGTAGCTGACTACCCACCCTCACTTCTTAATTAGCCTCCTTCCTTCCAGTTACAGAATTAGTACATGCTATGTGCTTAATGATTTACATTTTAATGGTATTTGGTCTTAATGCTCTTTAATATTAAATTCCATTTCATTTAACAACGTATTTTAAACATTTTCCCTTGTCAACATATTATTCTAGGAGTATTATTTTTAAATGACTACATAGTAATCCACTGCGTCCTATCTTTCTAAATAAAAATTCAGTGGAATCCTAATAATTAATCCTCTTACAATTTTCTTTCAGAAGAATTGTCCCAGTTTACACACATATGTAGGAGAAAAACCACTATATAGGGATCCACTGCATCCTATCTTTCTAAACAAAAATTCAGTGGAATCTTAATAATGAATCCTCTTACAATTTTCTTTTAGAAGAATTGTCCCAATTTACACTCATACGTAGAAAAAAGCGTTCCTTTCACCATATCTTTTCCAATTCCTATTTCCTCCTCATTCTCTTCTTATTCTTCTGGAAGAAGTTTAAGATCATACTGTCATTCATTCCTTCTAACATCTTCCCAAAAACATCTTTTCAAGAATTATATTACATTTATCAATTAATTTAAAGAGAAGTGACTTGGGGCCCCTGGGTGGCTTAGTTGGTTAAGCATCCAGATTTGGCTCAGGTCATGATCTCATGGTTTGTGAGTTCAAGCCCCACACTGAGCTCTGTGCTGACAGCTCGGAGCTTAGAGCCTGCTTCAGATTCTGTGTCTCCCTCTCTCTCTGCCCCTCCCCCACTCACACTCTTCTCTCTCTTTCTCAAAAACCAATAAACATTTTTTAAAAATTAAAAAAAATAGAGACGTGACTTATGTATGATATGTGAAATCTATCCAAAAAATCATAAATGAGTACTTACACTACCACAATCTTTCTCATTTTACCTTAAGGAGGTTAGCATTAACTCAAAGATTGAGAAAACAATCAAAGTAATGAAACTTTTACTAAACAGATCAAGAATCTAGGCTAGAACACTACTAGAACTGATCCAAGAATTCAGCCAAGTTTCAGGGTACAAAATCAATGTACAGAAATCGGTTGATGGGGCGCCTGGGTGGCTTAGTTGGTTAAGC
>NW_024081009.1:551996-583169 GCF_003009895.1 Hyaena hyaena
CATAGGAGCACATGTACCCCAAGGTTCATAGCAGCACTCTCCACAATAGCTAAAACATGGAAAGAGCCTAAGTGTCCATCCACAGATGAATGGATCAAGAAGATGTGGTTTATCTATACCATGGAATACTGCATGGCAATGAGAAACAACGAAATCTGGCCATGTGTAGCAACATGGATGGACCTTGAGGGTGTTATGCTGAGCGAAATAAGTCAGGCAGAGAAGGACAAATATCATATGTTTGCACGTATAGGAGGATTAGGAGGAACTTAACTGAGGAACAAGGGGGAGAAGAAGGGAGTAAATGGTGGGGGAAGGGAGAGAGGTAAACCAGGAGAGACTCTTGAAGGCTGACAAAAACTGAGGACTGATGGATGTGGGGGGGAGGGGGGATGGGCATGGAGGAGGACACTTGTGGGGATGAGCACTGGGTGTTATGTGGAAACTAATTTGACAATAAACTATTTGTAAAAAAAAAAAAAAAGAATCTAGGCAGAACATCTAGGTCATTGCTTTTTCTTCTCTATAGTATCTCTGAGATTTATTTATCGTGATTGCTATCCAGCTGTTACCTCCATGAGGCAATTGCATGGCCAAATTACATCTCTAGCTTTTCTCATGCGCCTATTTCTCTGGATAGTCTCTGAGGTACCATCATTGCTACAAACTTGAAATAAACATATTTTTAACTAGATTTATTCTTTCATTAACCTAAGTTGGAACCTATGGTTGTGTTTTAACTTGTTTCTCTCTAAACCCAGACACCACAACCAGTCTTTTCCCCTTTTAGCAACTCTCTCATTCATTTTTCCTTACTAGTTCCATACTTAGGACCCTGTTCAGGTCCTCACCTCCTCGGGCCTATATTATTTCCAAACTTTTCTAAATACTATTAAATACAACTCTTTCCCTGTCTCAATCCAAGTTCCCCAGTGCAATTGGAGTGACCTTAAAGTTGATCATATCACTCTATTGTTTAAAAACATTTCAGGGGCGCCTGGGTGGTTCGGTTAGTTGAGCGTCCGACTTCAGCTCAGGTCATGATCTCACGGTTCGTGGGTTTGGGCCCCGTGTCGGGCTCTGTGCTGACAGCTAGTTCAGAGCCTGGGGCCTGCTTCAGATTCTGTGTCTCCCTCTCTCTCTCTCTGACCCTCCCCTGCTCATGCTGTCTCTATCTCTCTCTCAAAAATAAAATATTTTTTAAAAAAGAAAAAAGAAAAACATTTCAGTGGGGGCACCTGGGTGGCTGGGTTGGTTAAGCATCCGACTTCAGCTCAGGTCATAATCTCGTGGTCCACAGTTTGAGCCCCATGTTGATCTCTGTGCTGACAGCTCAGAGCCTGGAGCCTGCTTCAGATTCTGTGTCTCCCTCTTTCTCTGCCCATCCCCTGCTCTCTCTCTCTCTCTCTCTCCTGCTTCAGATTCTGTGTCTCCCTCTTTCTCTGCCCATCCCCTGCTCTCTCTCTCTCTCTCTCTCTCTCAAAAACAAATAAACTTTAAAAAATAAAAACATTTCATTGGTTTCCATTATATTTTGAATTAGATTCAAATTCTTTACCTTTATTTTCATTGAAGAATCTGAATAATCTGGTCCATGACCATCAATCCTACACCATCTTTTGCCAGTCTCTCCTTTTCTCACTCAGAAGGGTCTGTCAGTTTCTTAAACATATGTGTTATTTCCTACCATAAAACCATTCACAGCTTCTTCCTTTTGTCTGAAAGACTCTTTTTCCAACTCTCCAATAGCTGATTCTTTCTAATCCTGTAGATTTCAGCCTAAATGTCACATCTCAGAACATGCTTCCTGGCCATCTAAATTAAGTCAATTAATGCTCTACATCCTCCTTGCACATTTTCTCCTTAACATTTAGCACAGTTTGTAGTTATTTATTTGCTCAGCTGTCTTTCTTCAGTGAATTCTCTGGGGTCAGAGAACAGTCTGTACCTATCTTGCTTACCAGCACAGTGCCACTCATTTGCTGAATGAATGGATTAAATAAATGATCTTTCTGCTTCTAGTGGCTCCTTAATCCAATCCACTGTTAAATCAATCTTTTGAGACAGCTTTGTACCTGACACTCTCTTCCCCAAAGAATATATTGAGACCTGTTTTGAGCATAACATTTAATGTCTCCTCCAATGTAGACCTACCTACTATCTCTCATTCCTTATCTTTCAAATCCTACTTACACCACTAATCTTTTCTTCGCTTCTTTTAATCTCTAGGTGTTGATGTTTTCTGGCTTTCCCTCTACCTATCAAGATGCTACCCTTTCTTCAAAGCTGTTCCTTCATTTTTTTTCCATAGGAATCTAATCTTCACCTAAACTCTTAAAATAATATGCATCACTAATTTGCTCCTATAGCATATTAGTTATATTTTTATGTATATGACCTGTCTTTTCATCTGTATTTTAAGATTCTCATGGCTTACTACATGCATGTTTTTGTGTTCAATATATGTGTGCTGCTCATGATGATATTAATCTTTAAGTTACAGCAATAAATGAATTTTTAAACTGAACCATTAAATTATAATACAGTAAAAGAAATATCTGCACATCCTGGAGTCCAACGTTTGCTGTGGGGTCCTAGGTAAGGTACAATTTCTTTGAATTGCACTTTTCTCTTTCTTTATTGTAAGATTTCTATTTAATAGGATAGTCATAAAGAATAGTTAAAAAATAAATTATGTAAGGAGCATCTGGGTGGCTCAGTCGGTTAAGTGTCCTACTTCAGCTTGGGTCATGATCTCATGATTTGTAAATTAGTGAGTTCAAGCTCCACGCCAGGCTCTGTGCTGACAGCTCAGAGCCTGGAGCCTGCTTTGGATTCGGTGTCTCTCTCTCTCTGTCCCTCCTCTACTCACAGTCTCTGTCTCTCTCTCAAAATAAATAAATAAACATTTTTAAAAAAAAGAATAATTATAAAAATTAAATTATGTGAAAGTGCTTGGTAAAACATCAAACACTATGCAAAAATATTATTATTTGCCAACCACTGTGATATTATTTGAAACCAAAGAAAATAAAGTATGTCTTTAGAGACTATGAAATAAAACTATGCACACTTTTGACTCTAAGATACTTTTAATACTGAAAATAAGAGAGAAGACTTTTGGTGAGTTTATAAAATATTGGACCATTAACTAATTTTTAAAGTGATTAGATCTTTTCAAAATTATACTCAAAAGTTAGATATTGCACAGTGGGCATCCATCATGTGACGCCGAAAAATGTTTCTTGTTGCCACAATCAAACAAAGATTCAGGTTGGATGGATCACTGATCCCAATAAGTTAAATATATAAATTTCCATCAGAACGTGAATTCACACTTTCTCCATGCAACTATAAAAAGGAATGAGAAAGCTCTTTATATTCTGATATGAACAAATATCTGAAGTATATTACTGTATGAAAAAATCAAGGGGACAGAACAATGTATACATCATGTTCTCACTTATGAAAAAAGTGAGGGAGGGACTATATATATATACACACACATATATATATATACATATATATGCATATTTTCTTGCTCTAAATACTATTTACGTAAGAAACTACTTACTTATTAGTTACCTACTGGGGAAAAGAAATAGGAGCTTAATAGACCAGGCAAGAGGGAGATTTTCACTCTGTATCTTTAAATACTTTTTAATTTATGATCTGTGTGAAGGTATTACCTAACCGAAAAACTTAAAGTTATTAATTAAAACATTTTTAGGGTCACGTATTTTTGGCAACCTTGTTAGAAGACATATTATTTGCTTCAATTACAAACTTAAAATGTTTCAAACCAGGCCTGCATGAACAGAGGAGCTCACCTTCATCTGAATACCAAGAGTACTGAATGTATACCATTCATTTAATCTTGTAGCATATTAGTTATATTTTGATGTAAGTGGTCCATCACTTTTCAACAACTAGCTAAAAATTTCCTATATTCTAACTGTGTACAAAACTTGCTAATTATTCTCACCTCTAATATCTTGAAAACGCGTAATGCTCTTCAGTGCTAAAAGGGCAGTCTTCAGGGAAATATCTCCCTTTTCTGTAAAGACAAAAACAGAACAAAGAAAAATTAATAGATTCGAGAAACATAAAGTACTTCCACAGTGAGCTAAATTGGTTCTCTTGCTGTCCCGTAATGTCTCTTATGGTTTTCTAGCTATGTAAACTTTTGTCCGGAATGCAAACTACAGTCCATCTATTTAAATCCTATTCATGTCAAAACCAGCTCCCTAAGTCTAGATTTCTAAAAACCCTTCAGTTGAACCTAGATGACACCCTCTAACCACTTACTACTCTTTCCTTTTCCTTTCCTTCCCAAACTATTTTCTGGAAAGTAATGTTATTATTCATCATAATCGTATTGTCATTCACACATCAAACTGCTCTTATTTGGCTTCCACTACCTCAAAACTGCTTCTACCAAGTTCACCCATTAACTATTTACTGCCGAACTAATAAATACTTTTTCATTTTTTGGTCTTATATAATACTTTCATCCTTCATTCCCAAACTAATAAATACTTTTTAGTTTTTTGGTCTTATCTAATACAAACTCTTTTTTCTCTTTGTTTTGTTGCTATAGCTTTTTTTGGTTTCCCTCTTACCTTTCTAGTTACTTCTTGTTAAAGTCATTTATAAACTATTCTTTCTACACCACTACTTACATGTTAGCATTTAAATGTCCTTGGCTCCCTTCTTGTTGCACTCTACGAACCATCCCTGAATTCTCTTGTAACTTCAAACTATATGTTGATGACTCTCAAGTTTCTATTTGTAGGCTAGACCATTGTCTACTGTACATCTTCAACTCCATGCCCACTCCATGCCCTCAAACACAACATTTCCTTTTTGTGTGATCTATTGAATATGATTCAATGAATTCAGTGAATTCAAGTGAATTGATGATTTTATTTCATGCAACTAACAACTCTTTGGGACAGAACAATGCATTTTTTTACTTTCATATTGCCAAACTTTGATTTTATTGGTTCTATATTTATCACCATGTGGAAGTTGGAACACTGACTTTAGAGAGAAACTTTCCTAATTCCAGTCTATCAAGGAAAATCTGCAAGTTAAAAACTTAACTTTTATCAGCAGGCATTCTGAGAATGGTAGGTAGCAAATAAAGATCTTAGTGGATTATTCTAACTGTATTTTATTTTACCTTCATAACTTAAAAAGTTGTAAGATAAGAGAGGACAACTTTCTTTGTTTTTTTTTTTTTAAACATAATTTATTGTCAAGTTAGCTAGCATTCAATGTATACAGTATACTCTTGGCTTCAGTAGATTCCCATGATTCCCATGATTCATGGGATTCCCATGAGCTTCAGTAGATTCCCATGATTCATCACTTACATACAACATCCAGTGGTCATCTCAACAAGTCCCCTTTTCAATGCCCATTACCCAAATTCCCCCACCCCCAATACCCCCATGAACCTTCAGTTTGTTCTCTGTACTTAGGAGTCTCTTATGGTTTGCATCCCTCTCTGTTTGAAACTATTTTTTCCCTTTCCCTTCCCCCATGGTCTTCTGTTAAGCTTCTCAAATTCCACATATGAGTGAAAACATGATATCTGTCTTTCCCTGACTGACTTATTTCAGCTAGCATAATACCCTCCAGTTCCATCCACACTGTTGCAAAAGGCAATTTCATTCTTTCTCATTGCCAAGTAGTATTCCACTGTAGATATAAACCACATCTTCTTTATCCATTCATCAGTTGATGGACACCTGGGCTCTTTCCATAATTTAGATATTGTTGATAGCACTGCTATAAACATTGGGGTACATGTTTCCCTATGAATCAGCATTCCTGTATTCTTTGGATAAATTCCTAGTAGTGCTACTGCTGGGTTGTAGGGTATTCTATTTTTAATTTTTTGAGGAACCTCCACACTGTTTTCCAGAGCAGCTACAACAGTTTACATTCCCACCAACAGTGCAAAAGGGTTCTCATTTCTCCACATCCTCGCCAGCATCTGTAGTTTCCTGAGTTGTTAATTTTAGCCACTCTAATAAATGTGAGGTGGCATCTCATTGTGGTTTTGATTTGTATTTCCCTGATGATGAGTGATGTTGAGCATCTTTTCATGTGTCTATTGGTCATCTGGATGTTTTCCTTGGGAAAGTGCCTATTCATGTCTTCTGCCCATTTCTTCATTGGATTATTTGTTTATTGGGTGTGGAGTTTGGTAAGTTCTTTATAGATTTTGGATACTAGCTCTTTATCCAGTATGTCATTTGCAAATATTTTCTTCCATTCCATTGGTTGCCTTTCAGTTTTGTTGATTGTTTTCTTTGCTACGCAGAAGCTTTTTATCCTGATGAGGTCCCAATTGTTCATTTTTGCTTTTATTTCCCTTGCCTCTGGAACTCTCACAACTGTTATTTAACATAGTGTTGGAAGTCCTAGCTTCAGCAATCAAACAACAAAATGAATAAATAAAAGGCATCTACATTGACTAAGAAGAAGTCAAACATTCACTTTTTGCTAATGACATGATACTCTACATGGAAAACCTGAAAGACTCCACCAAAAAAACTGCTAGAACTGATACATGAGTTTAGCAAAGTTGCAGGATATAAAACCAATGTACAGAAATTGGTTGCATTTCTATACACCAACAATGAAGCAATAGGAAGAGAAATCAAGGAATCAATCCCATTTACAATAGTATGAAGAACCATAAAATACCTAGGAATAAGTTTAACCAAAGAGGTAGAAGATCTGTATGCTGAAAACTATAGAAAGTTTATGAAGGAAACTGAAGAAGACACAAAGAAATGGAAAAACATTCCATGCTCATAGATTGGAAGAAAAATATTGTTAAAATGTCAATACTACCCAAAGCAATCTACACATTCAATGCAATCCCAATCAAAATTGCACCAGCGTTCTTCTCAAAGCTAAAACAAACAATCTCAAAGCTAGAACAAAAATTTGTATGGAATCACAAAAGACCCTGAATAGCCAAAGTAATGCTGAAAAGAAAAAAAAAAAAAAAAGCAAGAGACATCACAATCCCAGACTTTAGCCTCTACTAAGAAGCTGTAATCATCAAGACAGTATGGTATTGGCACAAAAACAGACACATAGACCAATGGAATAGAATAGAGAACCCAGAATTGGACCCACAAATGTATGGCCAACTAATCTTTGATAAAGCAGGAAAGAATATCTAATGGAAAAAAGACAGTCTTTAGCAAATGGTGCTGGGAGAGCTAGACAGCAACATGCAGAAGAATGAAACTGGACCACTCTCTTGCACCATACACAAAAATAAACTCAAAGTGGATGAAAGACCTAAATGTGAGATAGGAAACCATGAAAACCTTAGAGGAGAAAACAGGCAACAACCTCTATGACCTCAGCCACAGCGACTTCATATTTGACAAGTCTCTGAACTTTCTGTAGTTTTGACAGTTGTATTTACATACTTCTCTAATGAACACTGTTCAAAGTTTTCACAGACTCTAAGTATGAATCTAGTTTGAAGTGTCCAGTATCAATTTGGACAATGGATGTATAGAAAAAAGAACTAGGATAATTGGATGCATTAGATATATAAAAGTATTGACTGTTATTACAAATTATTTTTATGACATTCTGTTATTTATTTTCACATTTTATTGATCTATTACTTTATATTGAAGACAGAAGAGGTAAACAAATTAATAAGACAAAATTTAAATAAAAGAAAGAAAAATTAAGACGAGGCAAAATTAGGTCTAATGCAAGCAATAATTGGATCAATTTGCATCTTGTTTTTAAAACAAAATCATTTTATTATAAATCAACCCCCCCTAAATCTCAGTTTAAATTGTTATTTTGGGTTTTACAGAATATATCTGAAAGGAATTAATTATCACTATTAATAGATTAAAAGAATGAGCCTTTCTGAGAAATAAGTTTTAATGAAAAACAATGAATATTTGTCTAACAATTCCTTACCTTTTAAACAATTGAAAACAAGAAACTTGAAGTTTTACTTAGGTGGAAAACTTTATAAATGACTACTTATCCAGTAAATGTAGTTCCTATTAAGTTTTTTCTGTTTTTTTTTTTTTTTTTATTTCTGAGAGAGAGAGAGACGGAGCATGAGCAGGGAAGGGGCAGAGAGAGGGTGACACAGAATGCTAAGCAGGCTCCAGGCTCTGAGCTGTCAGCGTAGAGCCTGACACAGGGCTCGAGCTCACAAATGGTGAGATCATGGTCTGAGCTGAAGTATGATGCTTAACTGACTGAGCCTCTCAGGTGCCCCTCCCACTAAGTTTTTTAAAGCAATATGTATATATTGTGTATTCAGAAATATGCAAATGCTTATATTTTTCCTTTTGCTGTTAGAACCTGGAAAATGAATGGGATACTATGATGTGGGTCAAAGTAAGAAGTGGAAACCCAAACAAAAACGTGTATCTCTCGTTTGATCTTTCCACCTACCTCACATTGTATTATGGCTTTAAATATTTACCCTGTTCTCTCAACAGAATACTTTAAATTTGCTTACAGTTTAAGCATTCATTTTTCATCAGTAACCAAATGCTTATGTTTGCAGGTTTTCAAAATGTATCCTTTCCTCGTAATTCTCATGGAAATTTCTCCAAAATAATATCACTTTTCTCAAACAGTTATAAAGAAAAATTGTCTCAATGATGCTAAATATGGCATGCTATTGAAATGTAAAAATCTTCCATCTCTAACTGAGTGAATTAAGAAAAGCTTCAAGGAGGTTACATTTTTACTGACTTGGCAGTATATTTGAAGGTTGACAGAAAGACTCATGAGGAAAATGTATAGAAATTGTAAGTGAGTATGATGCATTCTGGAAACTATAAGTAGTTTTTTTTTAATTTTGGGTTTAGTTTAAATTATTCTATTTGTGTCTATTAAGTGTTTTGAAACCTTACAAAAATGTGTCAGAAAGTTTGTGGGCAAAGGTTAACCTAAACAGGTCCAATAACAGGAACTAGATTTTAAAAGGCCTTGTGCATTTCTATATGAATAGACTTTAGATTTATCTATTCTCATTCTAATCTCTTCCCTCCATCATGCCCTTCATCAAACACAATATCTCCTAAGCTGAATTCATCTTTGCACTAAAGCCTGATCCTCCCCCTATATTCCCCAGCTTATTTTTTTTTTTAATTTTATTTTTTTTTTATTTATTTTTTTTTTTACAAATAGTTTATCCCCAGCTTATTAAAAGGCATCACTGGGGCGAATGGGTGGCTCAGATGGTCAAGAGACCAACCCTTGATTTTGGCTCAGGGGTCATGATCTGATAGTTCATAAGTTTGAGCCCCCCATCAGCTCTGCACTGAGAGCATGGAGCCTGCTTGGGATTCTCTCTTTCCTTCTCTTTCTGCCTCTTGCCCGCTCATGCTCTTTCTCTCAAAAACAAATAAATAAACTTAAAAAAACAAAAAGCTGGGGGCATCACCATAAAATGTATCCCAAACCAGAAGTCTGTTAATCATCTTCAATTCCTCTCTCTTTTCGTTCCCTAACTTAACCAAACAATGATGAAGTTCTTCCTAGAACTCAAATCGGTTCCCTTTTTCCCATCCTAGAGCCAATGCCTTCCTCCAACACTCATTACTTTTAACCTGAATTATTGTACGCCTTCTAAAATGTCTCCTTGCTTCCAATCTTGCCCCCCACCCTGCTCCTTCTTAACACTGCTACCAGAATGCCCATTATAAAGTGCAAAATTAGTCATGTCATTTTTCAACTTTGAATTCTTCAATGACTCCCTAGAACCTTCAGGATAAAATTCAAACTCTGTTGTTCAGAGAACAACAAAGATAAAAACAAAACCCTTCTGGATCTGCTCTTGACTATATGGCCACTTCATTTCTTTCTCTCCCACTCCTTCCACCACTATTCACCACCAAGATGATAGTCAAACATCAGCCTGAACAGTAAAGTTTGTTAACACACACACACACACACACACACACACACACACACACACACACCTTGGCCATGATGCAGATATTCTGAAGCAAGAGATCTAGGCATCTGTGTTTTTAACAAATTTCTAGGTAGTTCTAATGTAAATCTGTCTGATATCCACTGCAGTAAGGCCTACTGGACTACTTAGATACAGTTCCTTGGCTTCTCCATGAGCTTTGTTCTTTTATACTTTGTACATACTGAACATTCCTTCCTAGCTCCTTCCAGCCCTCTTTCCTGCACCCCCATTCTTGGCTAGCGCCTACTCAGATTTCAAATCTCAACTCCAACAGTATTTCCTCCAAGAAGCCTCTTCTGACTACCCTATCCAACCTTGTGTGGGTTAGGTACCTAATGCATACGTTCTTATAACACTCCATGTTTATCTCTGTTGTAGTATTTAACAACTGGTATTCTCATTCTTTGTCATCTTAACAGACTGTAAGCTCTTTTATCTTTATATACTTAGTGTCTCCCGACAATAGTGCTTAATAAACTTTCACTGAATGAATGAAATAGCTTGCCTCTGAACACTTATACAACTCAGTATCATCACTGGTGGAGAAAAAACTCCTGTGTTTTTCCTTTATGCTCACACTACTACCACACTTACAACACTCTGGCATCAAATATATGGGGGGTTCTCCCCGACCAAGCAATTCTCTGCAACACCAACTGAGTGTCATACAATTTAACTCCATTCTGACACTATCTACCTGGAGATGGCATCAGATCCAACAAGTTAGGGGGCTCAGTCCCACGAGACTGCCCCCAACCTGGCACTGGAGATGCCAATGACAGAGAAAGAAGGAGACAGAATCTGAAGCAGGGTCCAGGCTCTGAGCTATCAGCACTGAGCCCGGCACAGGGCTTGAACTCACAGACTGCGAGATCATAACCTGAGCTGAAGTCGGATGCCCAACCAACTGAGCTACCCAGGTGCCTCTGTTGCCATCTTTTAAACAGCACCCTTCAGCGTTAGGCAGTCCATGGCCTGCATGGCTATGGGACAGACCTGTCTCCAGGCAGTAGGTCCCCAGGTTGCCCACAACTTCTGTCCAACTTGGCTACAAATTGGAGGTTCCCGGGGCGCCTGGGTGGTTTAGTCAGTTAAGCGTCCGACTTTCGCTTAGGTCATGATCTTGCGGTTCGTGGGTTCGAACCGCATCGGGCTCTGTGCTGACTGCCAGCTCAGAGCCTGGAGCCTATTTCAGAGTTTGTGTCTCCCTCTCTCTCTGATCCTCCCCTGCTCACGCTGTCTCTCTGTCTCTCTCTCCTAGAAATAAATAAAAATATTAAAAAAAAAATTGGAGGTTCCCATGACTTTCTATCCCTTGGATTTCATTGTTTCCTAGAATAGTTCATAGAACTCAGGGAAACATTTAATATTTATCATTTTATTAAAGGATAAAAAATATACAAATGAACTGCTAGATGGAGAGATATATAGGGTCTGGGAAGTCTGGGAGGGTCCCAAGCATAGCAGCTCTGTCCCTGTGGAGTTGGGTCAGTAATCTTTCTGGTATGTAGATGTGTTCACCAACCTGGAAACTCTCCAAACCTCATACTATTGGGATTTTATGGAGACTTCCTCACATAGGCATAATCAATGATTCAGTCCATTTCCAGACCCTCTTCCCTTTTCTGAGGAATGGGGGAAGGGGGGGAGTAGAGCTGAAAATTCCAAAGTTCTAATCACAGCTTATCCTTTCAGTGACCAGTCCTTACCTAGAAACTAGAAACCTGCCCAGAATCACCTATTAGAACAAAAGATGTCCATAGTGTTCTCATCACTTAGGGATTTACAAGTGCTTTAGGAGCTCTATGTCAGGAATGGGGTTGAAGGCCAAATATATATTTCTTATTACAATCACAGTATCACATCACTATTTCTCTGGCTATTATTCAAGTACTGCCACGTACCATTGCAAATTCACTGAACTTTTATCTCCTATATTGTTATATACCCTTTTGCTGTTTATAGCTTGCCTCGCCAAATAGCTTGCCTATGAATATTTTATATTTATTCAATTATCTTCATATTACATGACACCTTACATATAAAAGGCACTCAGAGTCAGGTCTGTTCCATAGCCATGCAGGTCATGGACTGCCTAACGCTGAAGGGTGCTGTTTAAAAGATGACAACAGGGGCACCTGGGTAGCTCAGTTGGTTGGGCATCCGACTTCAGCTCAGGTTATGATCTCGCAGTCTATGAGTTCAAGCCCTGTACCAGACTCAGTGCTGATAGCTCAGAGCCTGGAGCCTGCTTTAGATTCTGTCCCCCTTTCTCTCTGTCTTTCCCCTGCTTGTGCTCTGACTCTCTCTTTCCCTCAAAAGTAAATAAAAATTTAAAAAAAATTTTTTAAGATGACAACATGACCCAGAATTTGTGCTGTACAGTAGCTCCGGTCAATACAACTAATGAAACAATGCTAAAACCTATTTAATAATGGAATAAAGAAAATACTTTTAGGAATTGAATTTAAATGAATAAAAAAACCACATAATAATTGGCAAAATTTGAAAATTATACATTGTTTTCTCTGAAACCTCTTAGGATTCACATTCAATCAATCTCTTGCCATAAATGTCTCCTGCAGAGGGGAGAAAGTCCTCCCTCAGTCTCTTTCTGGCTCAGAGAAGTTTCCCTTCAGCACAACCTTCACAGAGAATGACTTCACCTTCCCTGAAGATGCTAAAAACATACACACAAACACACTCTGATGGAATCAACACAGGATACTTGATGGGTCATAAAACATCTTATTAATCTAATTCAAAAATTTTTCTGTCAAGATAAATCTATGATCTCAGTAGACATGCTCTATTAGAGTACTTTTTCCATTAGGATAATAAAGAAAAAAACTGCTGGGGAGTGATAATGGAGGACAGAGAAAGGGAATGGAAAATTTACTGTCACTTTATTTGGAAAGTCAAAGTAGTTATTATATATACCATCAACATCAAGGGTTTTCGCTAACATCTGGTGTTCTTCAGGCTTCACAGAAACATTGAGGTCATCAAAAGCATCTTTCAAGTCGCCAATCTGAATTTTGTCTGAGCTCATCAAGTTGACAGTTTGAAGGGCAGTACATAAACCTGAAAACACATGGGGATTCTGTAAGTCATATATCTCAATTAATATTATCACTATGATTCCAAAATCATTCCAAATGATATCCCTTTATTCTAAGCATATTTCCCTGATATATTCAGTTATTTTTATCTCAATATAAAAAAATTAAGATAACTGAGATTTTTTAAAATGTAACTGCCTTATCAATGAGTTACAGAAATCATCATACACTCAAGGTATCAGCTTTTCAAAAGTTAAAATAGGCCATCATTGCATCTTTTAGGGAAATGTTTCCTTGTGTATCAGTGAGAGAGAATTTGGGGCTTATCTCTGTCTATATGAAACTGGCCAAATTTCAGAGTCTTAAAATATTAGTCCTGAATTTTCTTCTGTTTACATATTTTGCTGCTCCCTTCATTTTTTGCATATATTCTTCATAACTTTCACTCTATTATTAGAAGTCCTCCCTGAAATGATGGAGTATTAAGATGCCCTCAGGTCTTATCTAAAACCTCTAGGGATTTTCCCCTATAAACGGGGTCCTTAGCATTAGAGCCAAGCCTCTGCCTTATCAATCACTCACACAAATTCACACATTTCACACATAAGAACTGCAGGAAAGAGCTGTACTATTTAATAAGTCATTATTAGATAAGAAATTTTCCAACAAATCTTAATTCACGAGTGGCTTTATTTCTCTAATAAATCCCAGCAGGCTTTTTTGTAGAAATTACAAACTGATTTTAGAATTCACATGGCAGTATAAAAGACCTAGAATAGTGAAAACACCTGTTTAAAAGTAGAACAAAGTTAAAGGACCAGTACTACCTGAAGGATTCCAATGTTTATTATAAAGCTATAGGAATCAATGTGGTTTGTGTAAAAACTGACAAAGATTAACAGAACAGAAGAGAGAATCCAGGAAATAAACAAACAAACATATATATGATTTTCTACAAAGCTACAAAGGAAATTCAGTATAGAAAGTATAGAGAAAATATAATCTTTTCAACAGTGGTTCTGGAACAAATGAATGTCCTCATGCAAAAACAAAACAAAACAAAAGGAAACTTTGATCCCTGCTTTATTCCATATATAAAGATTAACTCAAAATAGATCATACATCTAAAATGCAAGACCAGGGGAGCCTGGGTGGCTCAGTTGGTTAAGCATCTGACTTCGGTTCACGTCATGATCTCACGGTTCAGGAGTTCAAGCCCTGCATCGGGCTATGTGCTGACAGCTCAGAGCCTGGAGCCAGCTTCAGATCCTGAGTCTCCCTCTCTCTCTGCCCCTACCCTGCTCATGCTCTGTTTCTCTCTTTCTCAAAAACAAATAAAAATTAAAAAAAATATTTTAATGCAAAACCAAAACCCATAAAACTTTTAGAAGAAAACATATAATAAAACCTTTGTAACCATGGGTGAGGCAAAATCTTCACTCATGTGACACCAAAAGTACAATATATAAGAGAAAAGAAACTGATTAACTGGACTTCATCAAAATTAAAACTAATGCTCTTCGAAAGACACTTAAGAAAATGAAGACATCCAGGGAAAAATGTGCTCAGTAGAAGGCTCGGAAAAAATATTTGCTAAGTATATATCTCATAAAGGACGTGTATCCAGAATATATACAGGAATACAAAACCAAACAACCAACTTTAAAAAATGGGTAAAAGATTTATATAGACACTAAATTTACAAGGAAGATACGCAGATGACAAATAAGCACATGAAGAAGATGCTCAACATCATAAATAAGGAAATGCAAATTAAAACCACAATGAGCTACTACTACACACTTGTTAGAATGATTAAAATTTAAAAGACTGACTATACCAAGCACTTGCAAGAATTGCAGGAATTGGAACTCTCCATACGCTGCTGGTGGAAATATAAAATGGTGTAGCCACTTTGGAAACCAGTTTGCGGTTTCTTAAGAAGTTAAACATACACCTACCATGGGAACCAGCCAATCTTTGGTAACTACTCAAGAGAAAGGAAAGCATATATTCATATAATGAATTGGGCACAACTGTTCATAACAGCTTTATTTATAATAGCCTCAAAACTGGAAATAGCCTAATGTGTCTCACCAGGTAAGCAGATAAACTAGAGTGTATCAGTAAAATGGAGGGCTATACAGTAAGAAATAAGAATGAACTGCTGATACATGCTACATAGATGAATGTCAAAATAATTATGCTGAATGAAAGCATCAAGCAAAAAAGAATATATCCATTTTACAAAACTCTGGTAAATGCCAATGAATCTATACTGACAAAAAGTAAAACAGTGGTTGCCTGAGGATGAGGAAGAGGATGGGCAAAGGCAGGAGAGATTACACAGGAGTATGAGGAAGTTTTGGGGGTGAAGGATGTGTTCATTATCTTGATTGTGATGATAGTTTTATAGGTGTGTGCGTATATCCAATTGTGTACTTTAATTACAAAAATATACAGCTTTTGTATATCATTTATAGTTCACAATAGTGTTTCAAAATAATAATAACAAGGGGCCCTGGGTGGCCCAGTCGGTTAATCATTCAACTTCAGCTCAGGTCATGATCTCATGGTCCGTGAGTTCGAGTCCCACATCGGGCTCTATGCTGACAGCTCAGAGTCTGGAGCCTGCTTCAGATTCTGTGTCTCCCTCTCCCTCTGCTCCTTCCCTGCTCACACACTGTCTCTCTCTCTCTCAAAAATAAATAAATATTAAAAATTTTAAAAATATTAATAACAAAAGGCAATAGAAAATCTGACAAATATCTAAAATGAAATATTGACTGACCCACCTTCAAATTCAGGAGCTGGTTTATTTGTGTCCAAGGCCTCCAAAATTTGTTTGAGACTTACTTCACTATTTTCTAAAAAGTAAAGTATAAGGATTATAAAATGGCAAAGTGTCAATGTTAATAACCATCATTAAAATAACCATGATAGGGAATGGAGGGGGGGCAAATTTTGTTAATTACTGAAAATTAGCCAGATAAAAACTAATCAATTTAAAGTAATTTTACCATGAATCTATTCACTTAAAACAAGAAAAAATTCTAATTGTATTATTTGTCTTAATTAAATGTTGATGTACACATTTTACAAATATGATGCCAGACAGAGGGTGACTCTTAAAAATATTCCCAAGGGGAAAAAATATTAATTTTAATTTGTTCTCAGTATGCCTATGTTCTTATTATGTTTCTAAGACCTAGTTTATCTAAAATATACATACATAAAACAGATATCCCAAGCATACAATAAAACTAGAATTTCAACATAGGTTGTTCTTTCAAAAAGGACTCACCATCTATAGATGCTTGACCCAGAATTTCCTGGAATGTCTTGTTGCTTAATGGAATTCCAGCAATCTGGAGTTGGGAGCTCAGTTCATTTACAGGCATCTTATCATTTCTGATTTTATTAAGAGTTGTAATCTCCTTAAATAAGTCTGTAAACACGTGAAGAATAGAGAACAGATGAGGAAGTTGAGGCAAAGCCCTTTTTTAAACTTAAGACCCTGACCTGCATAGAGTAGGTTAATTACAAAAGGAATTCTGAATTCAAGGGCTTTAAGTCACTTCAACAATAAGCAAAATTTAACATACCCCTAGCCAGCTAAAAGTTGAGTTTCTGCAAAATTTTTGTAAAAGTTTGCCTTTATTTAACTATTTTTCCTCAAAGTTCTTCTACTACATGCCCCAGTCTGTGATAGACTGTAAAGCATTTCAAGAACAGCTTGATAATAAATAGCAATTAGAATGAGGTCAAGCAGCATAAATAGAATACAGGTAGCTGGGGAAGAGAAAACTGAATAATAGAAATCTGCTATGCACTGAAAAACACGTAGTCATACCCTATCCTAGGCATTAGAAACCCTCTCTCTCTTACCAGTCTACCTACTAGTTTTAGATGCACTAAATCTTTTTTTTTTTTTTTTTTGGTACTTTCTTTTACATGTTTCACTATAGGTGAGAAAAATAAGCATATGGAAATTGTTGAAGGTGAGAGAAAATTGTATTAGATTCACTAGAGGAGAAAATGTGTACCTTACACTGAAGAATATACTGAGACAAACTATTTTGCTTTAAGAAAGCATATTCTAGGAGTGTAATTCTAAATAATTCATTATGGTCAAAGCATAGATTGAATATGATAAGGAATAAGGAAGCTGATTATAACATCTTGATAAAGCAAAGAAAACTTAAGGAATTGAAAACATAGGGCATAACAAACTGTATTTTAGAAAAAAATACCATAGAATGATGTTAGAGATTTACTTTTAATTTTCATTCTTTTACTATACTTACTGTTGAATGGTGTTGATGGTTTAGGTGAACTAGTGAAAACAACAATTGTATCTTTTAAGATCTTTTTACTTTCTGCAAAGTTAAGGAGAAAAAAATAGGATTTAAATAGATTTTAAACTCATTAAGGTAGGTATTGTTTCAATATCATTTCATTCAGCTTTCTAACTTCTGTGGCCATAATGCATAGTGAGAAATACACTCTGATTGCAAGCATGTGCATACAAACACACATAACACACACACAAACAGAAATAAGCTTTATAAAACAGTACTTACCCTTACCATATGCGATGCATGCTGAAAGCTTCCAACAAATTGCACATTATTCCATTTCATTTTAAAATGCTATTCAGGGGGTGCCTGGGCAGCTCAGTCAGTTAAGCGTCCTACTTTGGCTAACGTCATGATCTGGCTGTTTGTGAGTTGGAGCCCCGGCTCAGCTCTGTGCTGACAGCTCAGAGCCTGGAGCCTGCTTAGCATTCCGTGTCGCCCCCTCTCTCTGCCCCTCCCCCACTCCTGCTTGGTCTTTCTCTCTCAAAAATAAACATTAAAAAATAAAAAAAAAATAAAAAAAGTCATTCAGGACTTGGGAAATGTATTTTATAACCCACTCTTGGAACCCACAGTTTAAAAAATTATACACAGGTTACAGAGTACAAAAATACATAAACATCTATATAGAGAATGCATAGGGCCACTCCCTGCAGAGATGATTTATATGTAGGAAGAGAAAGATTTAAAAAAAAGAATTCCTTTGGAAAAAAGTTCTGTTTGGTGAGAAAGGAGAAATTCAATTTGTTCTATTGTTACCACTCCCTATTTAACTCTGAAACAAACAAAAACTATGCTAAAAGAAAAAATATAAAATTAACAGTCTTTCCAAGTGAGTAAAACCCCTTACATAACCTAAATGGTCGAATTTCAGTTTCTTCTCAATTGTCCATAACATTGATGAGGGAGTGTGGGGAGTGCCGAGGACAAATCGTAAGCTAGCTAAAGCGCACACACACGTAGGACGTGTGTGATATTTCTCAGGTCCTGGCTGCCCAAGATTAAAGGAAAGGAAAGAAAACAAATGGCCAACTGATAGAGATCTCAGTCCTGCAGGACAGGAGTTTCTGTCAGTTTACAAATACCTTAGTAAATTACAAGAAAAAGGCAATCTTATCAATAGCCTAATCTCCAGAAATCTGTACACTCAGTTTCCTGGACCCTCAACATCACTCCTCCATAGTGATATGAGGAATGAAGGCAAGAAGAAAACGGCAGGTAAAATCAAATTTCCTTATAACTTGCAGCCCATTGACAAATACTTGAGGCAAATACAGAGTATAACATCCAGGAACCCCCAACCATCCTAATGTTAGGGCTTTGCTAATGGGAAAAACAACCTTAACCTGACAATAGCAAGGTCTCATTAGCATATCAAAGTCCCTCTGGAGGCCTCCCTTTTGACTTTACCTCCCTAACTCCACAGTATAAAACCAGCCATTCTTCACAACCCCAGTACAGCAACTTCTGCCCATGGATCCTGTCCTCATGTGTTAATAAAATCACTTTCTGGGGCACCTGAGTGGCTCAGTTGGTTGAGTATCTGACTTCGGCTCAGGTCATGATCTCACAGCTTATGAGTTCAAGCCCCACATGGGGCTCTATGCTGACAGCTCAGAGTCTGGAGCCTGCTTTGGATTTTCTGTCTCCTTCTCTCTCTGTCCCTCCCCTGCTCATGCTTGGTCTCTCTCTCTCTCAATCTCTCTTGCCTCTCTCTCTCTCTCAAAAATAAACATTAAAAAATTTTTTTAAAGATTATATAAAATCACCTTTTACACCAAAAATGTCTTCAAGAATTCTTTCTTGGTCGTCAGCTCCATCCCCCATCCCCCTAAAACCTCAACAACATCACACACAAATATTTCTTATTCTTTGGATGACAGGGTTCGGGACACACTACCCCCAAAATATAGTCCCTTAGCATATTGAATATTTTAAGCCGAAGAAATCTGAGAAATGGAAGGTACAGTTAGATTTCAGGCCTCCCCATCCTCCTCTGCTCCCAAGCAGGTCATAACCTCACCTGAAAGGTGCCCTTGCCATACCCCCAGGGTAGGCACATCCTTATCTCTGAAGACTAAGGGCTGGAGGGACACCAAGAGGAATCCAAGGAACAGGCCTTGCCAAGTTTCCCCCAGTTGACCACCCTCAGCTCATATCATTTTGTCCTATCACAGTTTTCTACCATTTTCCACCCTTCATCAAAGCTAACACTAAAACGTTCCAGTTTAGCAACTCCTTAGGAACATTCCCCTTTCATGTAAAATTGATATTAAATGTGTATGCTTTTCTCTTGTTGATCTGTCTTTTGTTACTGAGCTCCAGCTGGGAACCTTTGAAGGGTAGAAGGAAAAGATTGTTTTCCCATCCTACAGAAGCCTGCTTCAGGGATCACAGGCTGGTAGCCCTCAGACTGAATACAGCTGAGATTCAGTCATGTTCGCTGTCCTAGGGAGTGGGGGGATTTTCTTTCCATCTGAATTTAACTATCTTTATCTAGGATACGTGCTCTCAAGTCACCCTACAGTCCACATCCCCTCCTTTTGTCTTATACCCACTCATTTATTAATTTGCATTATGTACCTGGCTACTGCAGGCGTTTGAGTTAGTGGACTCTAGCCTGATTCAAAAGTTACCTTTCTCTGGAAGCCTATTGGAATTTGTCAAAAGAGCAAATACTGGAGCTATGCCACTATACCTCTTGAAGTGGCAGGATAGTTTGATCATCATTCTTGTTTTAAGCAGTTAGCTTGGCCTTAAATACTCCCTCCCTCCTGAGATTTTTGTAGACTGAAAGTTTTTATAGAGACTGTTTTTGCAAAAACCGAGAGTCATTGAAGAAAATATGCCAAATGCCTAAATAGAGAGGAAGAGTTTGTCCTGAGACAGGCAGAAAGAAAGAGAGGGAGAGGTGGAGAAAGAAACTAGGGGTTTGATGGGAAAGGGTGAGAATTACCCTGTGGGAGCATCCATTCCCAATTCCCTTCCCACAGATGCACGATTACCTCAGGCTCTAACAACAAAGTGTCACCACAAACACACTGCGAGGAAGTTTTAAGAGCTCTTCCTTTATCTCCCACATTATGGTGTGAACTTGGAAGGGGAGAGGGTGCCAGTAATCTACCAGCCTGCCCCAGGGTCTGATTTAATTTAATTGAAAGAAAAAAGCATGATTTCAATTTCTGGTACTTAGTAGCTGAATATCTGGATCAGCCCTCCTACTAAAAACAACAAAAAAATTCTAAATAAAATTATTGTTTAAAAAAAAAATCTTGAATTCATCAATCTGCTGCCAAGAAAATAAGAAATTCCCAGACCAAACAAACTGATGGAAGGCTGTAATGCAGAAACTGTTTTTTACCCAAAGAGTGTTTGCCATAGACAAAACAAAAACAAAACAAAATTGGATGAATTTTAGTTTGTATATTCAAAGGCAAAGAGAGCCTGGAGCCTTCTTCAGATGCTGTTTCCCTCTCTGCCCCTCCTCTGCTCGCTCTTTCTCTCTCTCAGAAATAAATAAAAACATTTTTTAAAAAAGCTTTAAAAAAAAGAAGTATCTGATTTTATTTATTTATTTATTTTTGTAATGTTTGAAACATCTCTTTTAAAATTTCTAATGGTTATGTATTTATGTTTGAGAGAGAGAAAAAAGAAAGAGAGAGAGAGAAAGCAGGGGAGGGGCAGAGAGAGAGGAAGAGAGAGAATCTGAGGAAGGCTCCATGCTGTCAGTGCAGAGCTCCCTCTCCCCGCTCCCCATGCAGGGCGTGATCTCACTACCAAACCCTGAGATCATGACCTGAGCCAAAATCAAGAGCTGGACACTCAACTGACTGAACCATCCATGCACCCCTAAAAGTATCTGATTTTAAAACATGGATAAAAACAGCACTTGTTTCTATTAGTCTTCTCCAAATAAAGAAAAGTATCCATACACTTTCCAAAAGACTTCCAAAAATTCACGGTAACCAATATATAAACATATCAGTTCCATGACAATCTTCCTAAACATATGGTATTATTATTCTTTAAAAAAAAATGAGCCAGCGTGAACACGTATAGTCTAAACAGGAAATCTGATAGGTAACTCAAGTACTCACCATCTACTTCAGAGTTCTGTAACACCTCAGGTTTTTCTTCATTTAAAGGTTTCTCCAGGCCCTCTAAGGCAGATAAAAGGTCTTTAACTTCAACTTTCCCATCAAAGACACTATTAACAACATTACATGCATCTTCTATTCCTATATGGAGAGATGACAAAATATACAGATATCTAGTTGGTCAGTCTATCCAGAGAAGCACATAATAACTTGATTTGGGTGAAATGTATTCATTTTCCAGAATACACAGTCTTGAGGGATTTTGCCTCTCTGAAATACTCTCCAAACTGAAAGCTCTACATTTATAAGTTTACAGTGCTTATATCAGAAAACAAGACAGACCAAAATATTTTACGAGTTCAACTCAGGAAGCTAAACAAAAACAAAATACCAAAATGATCCCTAAGAAAATACTGCCATAATAGGGAAACAATAAGGAGCACTTGGGTGGCTCAGTTAAGCGTCTGACTTTGGCTCAGGTCTTGATCTCACAGTTTGTGAGTTTGAGCCCCACATCGGGCTCTCTGCTGTCAGCACAGAGCCAGCTTCAGATCCTCTGTCTGTCTCTCTCTCTCTCTGCCCCTTCTCTGCTCATGCACGCGCTCTCTCTCTCAAAAGTAAATAAATAAACATGTAAAAAAAAAAAAAAAGCCAGCCCTTTCTGTCTTTATCTAAATGTTTGGAAAGAACATCAGTGGTTGATGAGATGCCAATAATTTGGTGCTTTAGTAACTTAATTTTAAGTATTATTCACTTATATCTTTTAATCTCCTTTGTATCCAAGTTATACCTGTCTTATTTATTATGTCCTCCCTATTTTTTCCCCTTCATCATACTTTCCTAAAGAGTTCTTTATTAGTCTCTTGAAAGAACCAAGTTTTGATTATATGGATAATTGTGTGTGTGTGTGTGTGTGTGTGTTCTATTTCACTAACTTCTACTTTCAACTTTGTTAGCTCCTGACTAGTACTTTTCGGGAGGATTGCACTGCTATTTCATTGGTTATGTTGCTGGTTAACTTCATGAGTTGAACATTTAAGATAAATTATTTTGGGGGTGTCTGGGTGGCTCAGTTGGTTAAGCATCCAACTCCTGATTTTGGTTCAGGTCATGATCTCATGGTTCATAGGATCAAGCCCTGTATCTGGCTTGTTGCAGGGGTTCTGCTTGGGATTCTCTCTCTCCCTCTCTCTCTGCCCCTCCCCTGCTCACATGCACACCCTCTCTCTCAAAATAAACTTTAAAAAAAGATAAATTATTTTTTATATTTCTTGTTTTCTAATAAAAGTGTTTAATACTATAAAATATCCTGTAAGATTCTTTTGGTCACACTTTACACGTTTTGATACATAGTGCTTTCATTGTCATCATTTCTAAAAATCTTTCAGGTTTCCTTTATTCTTCTACCAAGGAATTACTTAGAAGACAATTTGTTTTTCATCTTAAAAACAACACTTTTCCTTTCTTTCACAATAATTTTAATGTCACAACAGGGCACCTGGGTGGCTCAGTCGGTTAAGCTTCCAACTTCGGCTCAGGTCATGATCTCATGGTTCGTGGGTTCGAGTCCTGCGTTGGGCTCTCTGCTGTCAGCTAGCTCAGAGCCTAGAGGCTGTTTCAGATTCTGTGTCTCCCTCTCTCTCTGATCCTCCCCTGTTCACACACAAACTCTCTCTCTCTCAGAAATAATTAAAAATATTTTAAAAAATAATTTTAATGTTACTACATGATGGTCAGACTATGTGGTCTGAATGACTTCTAGATTTTAGAATTCATTAAAATTTTTATATGTGGCTTAAATACATCATCTGTTTTTGTGGATATCCATAGGTATTTGAAAAGAATATGTATTATATGTTTTTAGGATACAAAGGACTCTAATCTGTTTCTTAAGTCAAGTTTATTAATATTGTCACTTCAATCTCAATCTCTTTCTCTATTTCTTTCAATCTATCTTTCTATTTCAATCTCATCTTTCTATTTAGAATTATGTGTTTATCCAAAAAAAATATATAGAGTTGTGTTTTATGGGCATTAGGAGAAATCAAACTTATATAAAGCATTGCATGTTATACATTTATTCCATTTCATCCTTTCTTCATGGAACCATATTATTACTGAAGTCTCTCTGTGGTGCAAATATAAATCTAGTTTATTGTTATGACTTGTATATATGGATCATATTTATTGAAACATTTTCCTAGTCATGGACTCATAGGTTGTTTTCATTTCTTTCCTCCCATAACGTTCCAGGGAGCATCCTTGTACATGTCTCTACAAGAAACTTCTCTGGGCTATTTATCTAGGAATAGAATTATTGGATCATAAGAAGTATGCATACTGAATTCGACAAGTACTGCTAGTCTGCAATCTGGAATGGTGTACCATTTTATCTGCCCACCAGTAATTCACGAGTATTGCCAACTCTCTTCAGACACATATTTAGCTATTTGAATTTCTCCTCCTGTATACTGACTTCTCATATCTTTACTTATTTTTCCAATTGATTTTTTCTTTCTAATGTTGACTTGCAGAATTTCCTTATATTCGAGAGATTAATTTTTTGTGAGTTATCTTGTAATTATTTTCTCCTAGTCTGTTACATGCTTTTAGAGTCCTTTGTTTAACAGAAATCCTTATTTCTCATATAATAAAATCCCTTTTAAACTTATGGTTGTGCTTTTGGGGAGTAACATCTTTAAGAAGGCATCTATAATCACAAGGCACAATAGTTTTTCTTACATTTCCTTCCATCAGCTTTGTAGTTTTACCTTTGAGATCCATTTTAACATTCATTTGATTCTTTGAAGGTTATTTTTGTATATGGTATGAAGTATAGGGATTCTACCTCATTTTCTCCACATTGTAAGATAATTTTCTCAAATCATAAGTTAAATAATACATCTTTTCCCCCACTGACTGATGATGTCATTTCTATCACATTCCAAGTTCCCATTAATAAAAGTCTCTACTGGGATCTATAATGTGATGTTCTGGTCTATTTGCACAGGTCTATATTAAAAAAGCATTAAGCATTATGCTATGTACTAATATCTGATAAAGCAAGATCCTCATCATTTTTTTTTCAAAAGGATCTTAGCTATTCATAGATCTATAATCTTCCAAATGAATATAGAATTAATTTGTCAAGGTTCCCACCAAACTTATCCTGAGATAGTGAGGGGAACTGCATTCCAAGTACAGATTATTTAGAGATAATCTACTTATTTTAATACTTATTTTAAGTATTAAATAATACTTTAAGTATTTAAAATAATATTAATTTTAAAACCTCAGTTTTAGTACTACAATTCTCAATCTCCATGTCTGTAGTCCAAGGCTGTTTTAGTGTCTCCATGATAGAACTGTGATGAAATTTCAAAACAGACTGAATAAAGTTAAGCATTTAGCTAATATTTTTGACAAAGAGCTAGAGAGCAAATGTAAAAACATTATATGAAGAAATAAACAAGAGAGATAAGAATAGAGAGGGGAAAAGTCATTAGAGGTGATTTAAAAAACCAAAACCAGATTACTTTGATTATAAGATGATTATAAGATGTTATCATTAGTAAGGAAAAAAGAAGGAATATAGCAATAAAACACAATACAAGGAAGAAACAGAGACAACAGAGACTTTTTAAAAATAATTCAAGAATATTACAGTATTAAAACATGTGTTGATATGTATGAAAACCTAGAGTTAAAAAATATATACAACTAAATTTAAATGAGAAAATGCAAATAAAGGGGGCTTGATAGAGTGCATATATATATAAACCATATACATATATATATATATGGTTTATACACACACATACCTATACATACACCAACCCCAAAAAACGAAGTTTCTGTTCATATGCATTTCCAATTTCATACTTACTTTGGCACTCGATAAATTCATCACTGTTGTTCAATTCTCTGATGAAATCCTTAAAATTCACCACTTCATCTTAAAAAAAAAAGAATTCAGATGTTCTTGTAAAAAAGACTATTTGATGTTATAACACCAGAGCCATAAACACAAAAATAACAGAGAGGACTGGCAATCTTATTGTGACACATGTGATATGCAGAGTAGACCTAAAATAAAGCTATCAGAGATGCACTTTGAACATCAATTCCTCTGATAAAAAACTCACAAATTGATAGAAAACAAATAATTTTTACTTTTTCTTTTAAAAGATGTATGGCAGTATATCTCCTGGGGCATTTAGGGTGAAATTTCTGAAATACTCAAAGTTTATTATTTTAAATTGAAATAATTACTCACTGTTAGGATTAGTGTTATCCAAAGTCTCCTTTATTTTATCATCTGTTAGATAGATTCCCATGGCATTTAAATTTTGCTGAAGTACAGGAATGGGTTTAAGTTCATTTTTGTGAATGTTGATGTTGTAAAATTGACTTTTATTTTCTAGGAAGAGATAATCACCTTCAGTTAGAAAGGAATTTTCATGTTTCTCCTTTGTATTTTAAAAATAAGTAGGGGGGAAAATCTCCAAGATATAAAAGTACACTTAAGAGAAAAAGGCAGTATTTGTATTTATTTATGTACTTCTCTGTTCCTAAAATAATTTAAAATAAGTGACAATAAGTACACATAAATGTATAAGTATAAGAAAGGAAATTGGGGGAAAAAACAGAAAAGCATTAAAAATAATACAAAAGAGAACAATAGACAAAGTACATTTCATAAGGTAGTACACATAAATTTTGCAACAAAATCAAATGTGTATACATCTAACAAGAGCCTTCCAAATATAGCAAAAACTTACAGAATTAAAGGGAGGAATACATGAATCCATAATCAGAACTACAGATTTGAAAATCTTGCACTTAGTAATTAATAGAACAAGTAGGAAAAAACATCAGTAAGATTTAGGATTGCCTGGGTGGCTCAGTCAGTTAAGTGTCCAACTTCAGCTCAGGCCATGATCTCATTGTTTGTGAGTTCAAGCCCCACACTGGGCTCTGTGCTGACAGCTCAGAGCCTGAGCCTGCTTCAGATTCTGTGTTTCTCTCTCTCTCTGCCATTCCCCGGCTTGCACTCTGTCTCTCTGTCTCTCTCTCTCAAAAATGAACATGAAAACAAAATTTTTAAAAAATGTATTAAAAAATCAGTAGGAATTAGAGTAGTCAACAAAACTAGCAAACAATCTAACCTAATTGATATTTATAGAATACTACCCAACAACTACAGAATATACATTCTTTCAAGTGCACATAGAATATTCACCTAGACAGACCACATGCTAGTCTTTAAAACAAATCTTCATTGATTTAAAATAATTTAAATTATATAAAATAAATCCTCTGACCAAGGTGTATTAAATTAGAAATCAGTAACAAGATACCCAACACATGTCCAAATATTTGGAAATTAAATAATATAGCTCTTTAATATTTTTAATGTGTATTTATTTTTGAGAGACAGAGAGAAATAGAGCGTGAGCAGGAAAGGGGCAGAGAGAAAGGGAGACACAGAATCTGAAGCAGGATCCAGGCTCTGAGCTGTTAGCACAGAGCCCAAACCGGGGCTCCAAACCAGGAACCATGAGATCATGACCTAAGCCAAATTCAGACACTTAACCAACTGAGCCACCCAGGCACTCCTAAATAGTACATTTCTAAACAACTCATATTTCAAAGGAGATATCACAAGTTAGAAAATATTTTAAATAAGTGATTATCGAATCACAACATATAAAATTCTGTGAGATACAGTGCAAGTGCTCAAAGGGAAATTTGTAGTTTTGAATGTTGTAAAGGTAGCTGTCTGTCTAGGGTATTTATTCCTTAAATTAAATTTTTGTGTAACAGGTCTGCATTTTGTGTAACAGGTCTGCATGAAACAGTTACAATTTTCATCGGAGTTTAAATCTCAATAAGAGTTATTTCCCTGACCAATAAAAAATGAAAGCAACTGAGAAAAAAATGTTGGAAAGGTATAAAATCAGTAGCACAAAAAGTAGTGGCATGAAATTCTTTTTTTTTTTAATGTTTATTTTGAAAGAGAGAGAGAGAGACAGAGCATGAGTAGGGGAGGGGCAGAGAGAGATGGAGACACGGAATCCAAGGCAAACTCCAGGCTGACATGGGGCTTAAACTCATGACCCATGAGATCATGGCTTGACCTGAAGTCAGGCACCTAACTGACGGAGTCATGTAGGCACCCCTGAAATTCTTTTTTAAAAAATTCTTTCTTGGGGCGCCTGGGTGGCTTAGTCGGTTAAGCGTCCGACTTTCGCTTAGGTCATGATCTCGCGGTTCGTGGGTTCGAGCCCAGCGTCGGGCTCTGTGCTGACTGCCAGCTCAGAGCCTGGAGCCTGTTTCAGTCTGTGACTCCCTCTCTCTCTGACCCTCCCCTGCTCATGCTGTCTCTCTCACTCTCTCCTAGAAATAAATAAAACATTAAAAAAAATTAAAAAAAAATTCTTTCTTTATAGTTGTATAATACTCTATTGTACATAGAAACTAAAGTTTATTCATCTAATCTCCAATGTTTATACATTAAGTATTTTCCATCATTTTGCCATTTCAAATAATTCTGTAATGAATAACCTTACACATCTGTATTTTCACATTGTTGGAGGGTATCTTCAGGGAACATTCCTAGAAGCAGGGTTGCTGGGTAAAAAGGTAAATGTATATGTAGTTTTGTTAGACATTGCCAAATCCACTCCTTTAGAATAGTAGCATGTTACATGCCCACCAGCTATAGATAAATGTCTTTTTCTCTACAACCTAACAGAGTATGTTGTGAAGGTTTTCAATTTTTGCCAACCTAATGGGTGAGAGAAATTGTATCTCCACTTTAATTTGCATATTTCTTACTATGAGTAAAATCAAACATCTCTTAACATGTTCATAAGCCATTTTATATCTTTTTTATGATTTATATATCCATGACCTTTGCCCATTTTTCTATTTTTCTTCTGTGATATACATTACAGTTTCTACCATTTTGTTATTTGTTCTTTGACTTTACCTATGGTATTGTATTAATAGATAAAATTGTTTTTTTTTTAACTTTTTCCAAGATTTTTTGTCAGAGAGCTTACTGCCTATGTTTTCATCTATGGTTTAAGGTCTTCTTAAGCATTGAAGTTTTATTTTTTTATTTTTTTATTTATTTCTAGGAGAGAGAGAGAGACAGCGTGAGCAGGGGAGGGTCAGAGAGAGAGGGAGACACAGACTCCGAAACAGGCTCCAGGCTCCGAGCTGGCAGTCAGCACAGAGCCCAACGCGGGGCTCGAACCCAAGAACAGCGAGATCATGACCTAAGCGAAAAGTCGGACGCTTAACCGACTAACCCACCCAGGCGCCCCTAAGCATTTAAGTATTCAATCATAGTCTAAAATAGTAATCCAGTTTCATTCTTTTGCATGCGGTTGTCCATTTTCCCACACCACTTATTGAAGAGTCTGTCCTTTCTCCATTGTATATTCTTGCCTCATTTATCCATAACTGAATTGACCATATATACATGAGTTTATTTCTGACCTCTCTGTTCTGTTCCATTGATGTCTGTTTTTATGCCAATACCATACAGTTTTGATTACTAGAGTTTCATAATCAAGTTTGAAATCAGAAAGTATGATGGCTCCACTTTGCTCTTTCTCAAGATTGCTTTGGTTATAAGGGTTTTCCATGGCTCCATACAAATTTTAGGATTGTTCTATGTCTGTGAAAAATGCCATTGAAATTTCTATAGGGATTGCATTGAGCCTGTATATTGCTTTGGGTAGTAGGGACATTTTAACATTATTAATTCTTCGACTCCACTAGCATGGAATATCTCTGCATTAATTTGTGTCATCTTCAGTTTCTTTTTTCAATGTCTTACAGTTTTCAGCGTACAGGTCTTTCACCTCCTTGGTTAAATTTATTCTTAGGTATTCTATTCTTTTTGATGCAATTGTAATGGGATAGGCTTCTTAATTTCTCCTTCTGATAGTTTATTAGTGAATAGAAATGCAACAGGTTTTTCTATTTGATTTCGTATTCTGCAACTTCACGGAATTTGTTTTAGTTCTAACAGTTTTTTGATAGGGCCTTTAGGGTTTTCTACATATAATATCATGTTATCTGCAAATAGTAACAGTTTTACTTCTTTCTTTCCAATTTGGATGCCTTTTATTTCCTTTTCTGGCCTAATTTTCTTAGTAGGGCTTCCAGTACTATGAATGCAAGTTGAGTAAAAGCGGTGAGAAAAATTACAACATAGAGAATATAGTCAATAATACTGTAATAACATTTTACGGTGACAGATGATAAGTACACTTATCATGGTGAGAATTGAGTAATACATAGAATTGTTGAATCACTATGTTGTATGCCTGAAACTAACATAACATTTTTGGTCAACTATATTTTAGTAAAGAAAACAAAATAAAAAAGTGGCAAGAATGGGCATCCTTGTCTTGTTCCTGATCTTAGAAGAAAAGCTTTCAGTTTTTCCCCATTGAGCATATATGTGGCCTTTCACTATGGCCTTCATTAAGTTGAGGTATGTTCCTTCTGTACACACTTTGAGAGGTTTTTTTTTTATCATAAATGGATATTATCTATCATAAATCTATATTTGGCAGTTTCTATCAATTTAAATATATATCCCAGCATTCCCACTTCTAGGTATTCAACTAAGAGAAATGAAAATATATGTCCACACAAACACCTGTACATAAATGCTTATAGAAGCTTCATTCATAATCACCAAAACCCAGAAAATTTCAATAGTTTATCAACTGGTAAATAGATAAATTTTACATTCATGTCATAGAATAAAACTCATCAATAAAAATAAACAAACTACAAGCAAGAAGTTGATGAATGTCAAGTATAATACACTATGTGAAAGAAGGCAGACTCAAATGAATTTCATATGTTATGATTCCATTTGCATGACATTCTAGAAAAGGCAAAACTTTAGAGTCAAAGAATAGATCAGTGATCACCAGGAATGAGGATTAGGGAAAGGGATGGACTACAAAAGGGCACAAAGAAACTTTTATGGTGATATAGTCTATGAGCTGTTTAGTAGTGGTTACATGACATGATTTTTAAGAATTCAAAAAACTATACACCTAAAAAAAGGTGAATTTTACTACATGTAAGTTACACTGCAATAAATATAAATTTGCTCCTCAAAAATGTAGTCAAGAAGGGGCGCCTGGGTGGCTCAGTCAGTTAAGCGTCTGACTTTCGCTTAGGTCATGATCTCGCGGTTTGTGGGTTCGAGCCCCGCATCGGGCTCTGTGCTGACCGCTAGCTCAAAGCCTGGAGACTGCTTTGGATTCTTTGTCTCCCTCTCCCTCTGACCTTCCCCTGCTCACACTGTCTCTCTCTCTCTCTCTCTCTCTCAGAAATAAATAAAAAAAATTTTTAAAAAAGAATAGCTTTTAAAAAAATGTAGTCAAGAGAACAGTTGAGGATACATAAAAACAGAAAAGATAGATATAAAATCTACTTTGCTAGATTTGTCAAAAGTTTTTAAATTGTCTTTTCCTCCTTTTTTCTACTTTTTATTTAAATTCTAGTTAGTTAACAAATAGTGTACTATTGGTTTCAGTAGAATTTAGTGATTCATTGCTTACATATAATATCCAGGGCTCAACATAACAAGTGCCCTTCTTTTTTTTTTTTTTTTT
>NW_024081009.1:583940-636578 GCF_003009895.1 Hyaena hyaena
TGAGGTGGTATCTCAGTGTGGTTTTGATTTGTATTTCCCTGATGAGGAGGGATGCTGAGCATCGTTTCATGTGTCTGTTGGCCATCTGGATGTCCTCTTTGGAGAAGTGTCTGTTCATGTCTTCTGCCCATTTCTTCACTGGGTTGTTTGTTTTTCGGGTGTGGAGTTTGGTGAGTTCCTTATAGATTCTGGACATTAACCCTTTATCTGATATGTCATTTGCAACTATCTTTTCCCATTCCGTTGGTTGCCTATTAATTTTCTGGGTTGTTTCAACAAGTGCCCTTCTTAATAATTTAGCCCATCCCCTGCCCTCCTCCCTCCATCAACCCTCAGTTTCTTCTTTATAGTTAAGACTCTTACATGGTTTGCTTCTCTCTCTTTCTCCTACCTTCCCTTAAACACATCTGTTTTGTTTCTTAAATTTCACATGAGTGAAATCATATGGTATTATCTTCCTCTGCCTGACTTATTTCACTTAGCATAATACAGTTTAGCTCCATCCACATTGTAGCAAATGGCAAAATTTCATTCTTTTTGATGGCTATGTAATAGTCCATTATATACATATACATACACACACCATAACTTCTTTATCTATTCATCAGTCTGTGGACATTTGGGCTTTTTCTATAATTTGGGAATGGTTAATAATGTTGCTATAAACATCAGGGTGTATGTGGCCCTTCAAATCAGTATTTTTGTACCTTTTGGGAAAATACCTAAGTAGTGAAATTGCTGGGTCATAGGGTAGTTCTATTTTCAACTTTTTGAGGAAACTCCATATTGTTTTCCATAGTGGCTATACCAATTTGCATCCTAAAAATTATTTTCTCATCATTCATAATATTCTGATAAATTCAGGTCAGATATACCTAGTGAATAATCTCAGAGAACAGTATGTAATTTAGTAATTTTCTAGCACTATCAAAGTAAAACTGCCTACAACTTTGAGTTTGTGGGTAAGCTTAGCAGTCTTTGCCATATAATTTAAACACAAGTTATATAACCTAATATTGTATTGTTTTACTTTAAAATTTTTTTTGATGTTTATTTATTTTTGAGAGAGAGAGAGCATGAGTCAGGAAGGAGCAAAAAGGGAGAGAAACACAGAATCCAAAGCAGACTCCAGGCTCTGAGCTATCAGCACAGAGCCCAATACGGGGCCCAAACTCACAGACAGTAAGATCATGACCTGAGCCAAAGTCTGAGGCTAACAGACAGAGCCATCCAGATGCCCCTATATTGCTTTATCTTTATATTGTTTCTTACTTACCTGTGCTTTAACTATCTAATCCTGTGGGTTTTAAAAAAGATTTGTTTGTTTGTTTATTATTTTAGAGGAAGAGAGAGAAAGAGAGCACAAGCCAGGGAAGGGATGGAGGGGGAGAGAGGGAATCTTAAGCAGGCTTCACACTCAGCCTGAAGCCCATCCCAGGGCTTGAGCCCATGACCCTGGGATCATGACCTGAGCCGAAATCAAGAGTCCACCACTCAACCAACTGAGCCACGCAGACACCCCAATCCTATGTTGTTTAACATGAAAACCACTGCCTGTCCTTCCACATGTAGGCAGTAAGATACATATTAAGTGAAACTCACCTGACGCTTTAGGCATGTTCAATGTATTCCAGAACTTAATAAGAAACTCTTGAATGGTAATCTTGCCACTTTCTGTAACACAAATTAAAATTTAGCTGAAAGAATTAGTGCTTCTGAATTAATCTATTAGAAGTTAATAGTCAAATTATAATGAAATGAAAGCCTGGGATCAGCCAGTACTATTCCTTCTTCCTTAACTTCTGCACACATGTGGTTATCAATTTCTATTCAATTATTTCCAAATACTTCTTGAATTTATCACTATGTTAGTTAATGCCTATGCTATTATAATAGCATTGTTAAAAATCTATGGCATTAGTCTCATTTCTCTCCATTTATTTTATTTATTTATTTATTTTTAAATTTTTTATGTTTTATTTATTTCTAGGAGAGAGAGAGAGAGACAGCGTGAGCAGGGGAGGGTCAGAGAGAGAGGGAGTCACAGACTGAAACAGGCTCCAGGCTCTGAGCTGGCAGTCAGCACACAGCCCGACGTGGGGCTCGAACCCACGAACCGCGAGATCATGACCTAAGCGAAAGTCGGACGCTTAACCGACTAAGCCACCCACGCGCCCCTCTCTCTTATTTTAAACAATGCAGCGAGAGGTCTTTCTTTTTAAAAAATTTAGTTACTCTTCTAAATAAAACCCTTCAGTAGCTCCTACTTGCCCCAAAACTAAAAAACAGAACAAAACAAATACATGTTGAGTAGGCAAAGAGGCTATAGACCAATATTCCTTACAAATGTGTTACAGTCCAAGTAAAATTCTAGAAAATAGGATTTAGCAGTTTAACCAGAAATTAAAGTTCTAGATACCTTTAGGACATGCATCCTCATTGAGGATGATAGGCTTTCAAGGAGGAAAACAGGTTCTTGGAGGTGAGAAAATCTTAGCCATTACACTAAGTTTGTGGCCATAGTACATAAGCAAATATTTATTTGTGCCATTAAATATTCATGGAGTGTGGAATGGTGAAAACGACAAAAAATGTCTTAAAAGCCTCCTTAGGGGAGTGATAGTTTTTTACAAGATTAAGAAACACTGCTTTAGGATAATGGTAGCCACCTAAGTTTACTCTGGAGAACTCTAAGAAAAAGGCTTGGAAATCCATAGGACTGAAGATGGCATCTTGATAAGGAACTCAGTGCACAGGATTTGGTGGTGAAGGAAAAGAAAGAAGCAGTTAAAGATGAAGTCCGTACTAAACAGTATCAAAATGTCAGAAGACTCACTACCCCCAACCCCCACTCTCTGCCCCAAATTGTCATTAAAGTAAATGGACTTCACTGTAGACTAAAGACGGAGCTCCAAACTGAATGTGCCACCCAACACCTTCAACTCTTTTAACAAATCAGGATAGAAATGGACAAAGGAAGATTTGAAATGGGAGCTCACAACTCAGAAAATAGATTGTGTAGAAAGACCAAGTCAACTCCAAAATAAAGACTCAAGTCAAGTAAAGGTACACAAGGAAGAATGGATATGACAAAGCTGTAATAAGGGACATAGAGGATAGACATGAAAAGAACAAAAAGGGGAAAAAGGAGGGGAGAGAGAAAGGGAAGAAAAAAACCCAAACCGAAGCAAAAAAAAAAACAAACCAAAACAAACAAACATAAGCAAAAACAAAAAGAAACAAAAACCAAGTTTAGAGCAGAGGTGACAGAGCCCAGAAATAAACCCCACATATATGCTCAACTAATATTTGCAAGGCAGCCCAGAACAGTCAATGGAGAAAGGATGGTCTCTTCAATAAACAGTGTTGGGAAGCTGGATAAGCATATCCAGAAAAATGAAATTAGACTTCCATTTTACACTACTCACAAAAATTACCTCAAAATAAATTAAAGATTTAATTGTAAGATCTGATACTGTAAAGAAAACATAAGGAAGCAGCTTTCAGACACTGGTCTTGGTGATGAATTTTTGGACAGGACACCAAAAGCACAAACAACAAAAGCAAAAATCAACAAGCAGAACTATATCCAACTTAAGATTTTTCTGTTTTTAAATGTTTATTTATTTTTAAGAGAGAGAGACACAGAGCATGAGCAGGAGAGGGGCAGAGAGAGAAGGAGACACAGAATCCGAATCAGGCTCCAGGCTCCAAGCTGTCAGCACAGAGTCTAACGTGGGGTTCGAACTCATGAACCATGAGATCATGACCTGAGCTGAAGTTGAAAACTTAACCAACTGAAGTTGGACACTTAACCGACTGAGCCACCCAGGTGCCCCAGAACCACATCCAACTTAAAAGCTTTTGCACAGCAAAAGAAACAATCAGCAAAATGAAAAGGCAACCTACAGAATGAGAGAAAATATTTGCCAACTGTATATCTGATAAAGGGTTATTATCCAAAATATATAACAAAGAATTCATACAACTCAATAACAAACAAGCAAACAAACTATTTAAAAAATGGGCAGAGTAACTGAATAGGCATTTCCCCAAAGAAGACATCCAAATACCCAAGAGGTGCATGAAAAGGTGTTCAATCATCAGGGAAATACAAATCATAACCACAATGAGATATTGCTCAAACCTGTTAGAATGACTATCATCAAGAAGACAAGAGATAAGGGTTTGTGAGGATGTGGAGAAAGGGAACTGTCATGCAATGTTGGTGGCAATGTAAATTGGTGCAGCCACTACGGACAGTAGTATAGAGGTTCCCCTCAAAATTAAAAATAGAACCTCCATATGAACTATCAATCCCCCTTATGAGTGTATATTCAAAGGAAATGAAAACAGGATCTTGAAGACATACTCCCATGTATATTGCAGCACTATTCATAATAGCCAAGATATGGAAAGTGTCCATCAACAGATGAATAAACAGATGTGTTGTGTGTATATATGTATATATATCAGATAAAGGGTTATTATCCAAAATATATAATGAAGAATTCATACAACTCAATAACAAACAAGCAAACAATTTTAAAAATGGGCAGAGTATCAATATATATATATATATATATATATATATACACACATACAACTATATATACACATACAACAGAATAGTTTTCAGCTATGAGAAAGAAAGAAATCCTGTCATTTGCAACAGCATGGATAGATCTTGAAGTCCTTATGCTTAGAGGAGATAAGCCAAAGACAAATGCTGTATGGTGGAATCTAAGAAAGTTGATCTCATAGGCAGAGAGTAAAATGGTGATTACCAAGGACTTGGGGGGGGGTGGTGAATTGGGGAGATATTGTTAAAAAGTACAAATTTGCAGTTAGGAAGATGAATAAGTTCTGGAAATATAATGCTGTGCTGATCTAATACTGTATTACATAATTAAAAGTTGCTAAGAGACTAGATCTTAAATGTTCTCACCACAAAAAAAGAAATTGTGGTTATAATTATGTGATGTGATGGAAGTGTTAGATAACATTATGGTGATAATCATATTGCAATATATGAATGTATCAAACCAACACATTGGACACCCTAAACTTGCATAATGTTATATGCCCATTATATCTCAGTTTTACAAAAAGGAAAAGAAAAACTCTGGGGAGACAGAGTCGGGGGAAAAAAGCTCTAAGTCACTAATATTGAGAATGAAAATGAAGATATCATTACAAATGGGGCAGACATCAAAAAAGATAAAAAGCACATGTCAAGGACAACTTCATCCGATATATTTAAAAAGTCAGATGAAATGGACAAATTTCTATAAAAACACAGCCTGCCAAAATTAACAAGAAAATAGAATATTTTTTGTTATCCCATACAATTTAGGAAATTAAACCAATAATCCAGAACTTTTCCATAAATAAAACTCTAGGTCCATAAGGCTTCACCTGTGAGTTCTGCTTAACATTTGAGGAAGAAAAAATCTCTTACAGAGACCAGGAAAGTAAAGAATACTCCCCATCTCTTTTGAAAATGTAGCAAAGATGAGATTCAACAATCTCAACATTAAAATAATTCAACATTAAAATAATGAAGTTATTTTGTACATTTATAAAAATCTGCTTCCCTAAGCCAACGTCATGTGCAACATCCCCTGAGATATGGATATCAGCATAGTTTACCTTCCAAAGGGTTAACACCTGGTAAAGGGCCTCAAAGACTCTGTTGTACTCTGTGTATGGCATTCTGATTGAATACTGCCCGTGCTAGTCAGCTGACAAAGTAAGCTCATCTCCCAAGTACTACCACCCACATGGATAAAGTAGGCCCAGACTCACCCTTCTGTTTGGTTTCACAGAGCTCAGACTTGGCACACTATGGTGGCACTGGTGCTCACCAGTTATCTCACTACAGCCCCACAGGGTGCCCTCCATTGCTGTATACCCCCAACCATACATCTCCCACCCCCACTGGTAGATGATAGCCTTTGCAAATAGATGCATTCAAACTACTAACCATGTTCAGGTCCATGTCCTAATACTTCATTAAGTAAAATATTAGCTGCATAAAAGTCATTGTTCATCAATAATGACTTGAGGTCAGAGACATCAATTAGATCATTCTGGAGAATTTGGGTAACAGCTAAGAGTAGCTGTGTAGCTAAAAAGAAAGAACAAAAACATGCTTCAACAGCAGAAATAAGAATATATTGCTCACTTTCATTTAATAGGCTTGAGTTGAAGAAAAGAATTTTACATGAAATTACCAGTACAGTTTTAAAAACCATTGTGTATTATAAGAACTAGCAGTTAGTGAAACCTTACTAAGTGCTAGAGACTAATGTAAGTACTTCTACTTTACCTATTTAAGCCCTATAGTAAATCCCAAGATAGGAATTATTATCACCATTTTTCAGATGAAGAAACTGAGGTGAGATTTTTTTTAATGTTTATTTTTGAGAGAGAGAGACAAACAGAGAATGAGTAGCAAAGGGTCTGAGAGACAAACAGAATCCAAAGCTGAAGCTAACAGGCTTCAGGTTCTGAGCTGTCAGCATAGACGTTGGGCTCAAACTCACAAACCACAAGATAATGACCTGAGCAGAAGTTGGACGGTTAACTGACTAAGCCACCCAGGTGCCCCAAGGTTAGTGAGATTAAGTGATTTACTAAAGAATATGCTGGTATTAAGTGGCAGGGCCAGAATTCAAGTTCAGGCACTATAGTTCCAAAGTCAATGCTCTTAACTACTGTGCCTTTCAAGTAGACTTATGTAACTGGTCAACCTACATTATGCCTATAGCTACATAATACTTCATATATGGCCCCTGGAATAATTGTGAAGCATTACAAATAAGTTTACATCAAAACTATATTGCATTATTTTACTTAAAGTTATGTTACGGAGACAAAATAAGAAGCAGCAGTTGTTGAAAGTCATGCTCTTTGTATTTATCTTATAGCCCCACAAATCCTGATAGCCTTGGTTGCCTTCCAATGCCTTCAAATAGTTGTGGTTGGTGATGCTGTTTAATTTAGTCCAGACTTTACCAGTTATTCTCAGCAAGAGGGTTGGTTTCACATAAGCTACTCCATTATGGCCAGAAGTAGAACCAAGTAACTCAAGCTTTATAGGTAATTTTGATGCTCTGCTCTGGTTGAAAATTACTGTTTAGGTTATTACTTTACTACAAAGCTATACTGATCAAGACCATGTGGTACTGGCATAAGAACAAATAAAAATCACTGGAATGGAATTGGGAGTCTAGAAATAAATCCATACATATATGATCAACTGAGTTTTTACAAGGGTGCCAAAACCACTTAATGGGGGAAAGAATAATCTTGTCAATAAATGATGCTGGGGTAACTGGCTATCTGCATGCAAAAGAATGAAAGTGGACTCCCATCTTACACTACATATGAATATTAACTCAAAATGAATCAAAAATTGAAATTAAAAGGCTAAATAAAACTATAAGACTCTTAGAAGAAAACAGTGTAAATCTTGACGATTTGGATTATCTTTAGACATGATATCCAAAGAAGTGATAAAAGAAAACATAAACTGGATTTCACCCAATTTAAAAACTTTTGTGCTTCAAAGGACACCACCAAGAAAGATAAAAGACCCATAAAATGGGAGAAAAGATTTGCAAATCATCTGTCTGATAAAGCTGTAGTATCCAGGATATAAGAACCCTAACAACTTGACAGATAACCCAATTTTAAAATAAGCAAAGGATATATATCTCCAAAGAAGATATACAAATGGCCAGTAAACACATATCTATGTCATTAGCCATCAGGGAAATGCAAAACCAAGCCATAGTGAGATACTTGTTAGACTAGGCTATAATAAAAAAGTGTTGACAAGGATGTAAAGAAATGTATATTGCTGGTGGGAATGTAAAATGGGACAAATGTTTTGGAAAATGCTCCAGCAGTTCTTCAAGTTGAATGTGAAGTTACCACATGACCCAGGAATTCCATTCCTAGGTACGTACCCGAGAGACATGAAAATGTACATTCACACAAAAACGTGTACTCAAAAAAAATGTACACACATGCTTATAGCAGCATTATTCTTAGTAGGCAAAAAACAGAAGCAACCCAAATGTCTATGAACTGATAAAGAAATATACCAAAATATGGTATAACCACAGAATATCATTCTATCACAAAAAGGAATAAAGTACTTGTTTATGTTATAATATAGATAAACTTTAAAAACAGTATGTTAAATGAAAGAAGTCAGACACAAAAAGCCACATATTATACTATTCCAGTTATACGAAATGTTCAAAATAGGCAAATCAATACAGATAGAAAGCAGACTAGTGGATATCAGTAGCTGGGGAGAGTGGGGAAATAACCACTAAAGGGTTCAGGGTTTCTTTTTGAGGTGATGAAAATGTCCCAGAATTAGAGTGTGATGATTGCACGACTTCGTGAATAGACCAAAACCCACAGAATTGAACACCTTAAAAGGATGAGATTTTATGGTATGTGATTTATAGCTCAGTAAAAATGTACATCTGATAAATAATGCCATTGATTATAAAGGTGTTCAAATTTTAGAGATATTAAAATGTGAAAAAAAGCACAAGATTTGCCATGAAAAATGTGGAAAAAAAAGACATTTGTTTCACCAATGCATTGTTGACAGTGGTGTCTGCATCTGTGGGGACTTCTTTGGTAGGTGTTCTCTGTGGACATGGGGGTTTAGGGAAAGATGCTGGTGTTGCAATGGTTTCCCTAATTTTGAGGAGGAACATCGTAACTTTGGGGACAAAGATCAAGCAATTGTCTTTCTACAGCAGGGTCAGGATGATGTGGTTAAGGCAACAGAGATGAAATGGCAGTAAGCATGATACAGGGATTAACGGCACAAGGATTTAGAGAAACTAGTTAGTTGAAGTTAAGATTTCTATAAATGAAATCAATAGGCAGTCCAGTTGGGTAAACTTGAAAACTCCAGAGGCCTGACTTGAGACAGCACAGCAGAAGGTAGTGATCCATCACCCAATTTCCACACCTGATTTAATTCTTATCCAGAACCCCTTGAATGAAGAAAAACTTATCTCCTCTTGAGAAAGGGCTTTGTATTAACAGCAAAGGTATTTATTGTATATCTCCTTCTACTGTTTTATTTCTTTTCCTTCCTTTATAACTTTGCCCCGTTTTCCTCACTTGTTTTTTATATTCTCCTATTATTTATATTGCATAAGCTGCTTGAAATCCTTTTTGAAACTATAGACTACAAATAAAACATCTGAAATTCATTTAGTGATTTTTTATGGGATTTAATTATCTTTATTTTACGGTCACTTCTTTGAACTGGGAGTATTCACTTACCTATGGACTCTTTGAAATGTGGACTTTCCTTAATTCTTTCAAAGAAATCTTTTAAATTCACCTCATTATTGTCTGGAAAAATCAAAATCAAGCACATTGTCATTAAAACCCTGCTACTCAGTTGGTACATAAAATAAAGGCTCTGATTTACAATTCCAAAAATTCCATTCTACCTAATTTTCTCTCTCAAATGACTGAAACTATTTAAATATAATTTTTCATACTTCCATGAACCACCCATTGAACAGTTAATGATATTAATAGTTTACTTTTTTGACTTCTTACTCAAAAGTAAGAACTTAAAATAACTTTTGAGTTCCTTATATATACTAAGTATCCTTTAATGATGCTTTACATTTATTAACAAAAATCTGCACAAGAATTCTATAACATGGCTATGCTTGATATGCCTATCTTTAAAAGATGAAAGCAAAGAGAAATTACATAACTTGTCTAGGTCACAAGAGCCAGAAAGTGCTAGAGGCTATATTTGAACAGGCAGTCTAAGGCCAGAGATGATGAGGTTACATATTGGTACACACACACACACACACACACACACACACACACACGAATAAAAATGCAGTAATGTAACCACAGCTATATAGGGCTATAACTACATTAAAAAGACTTTAACCTATAACAAAATGGCAAGCTGGGTAGCAAAGGAACCATTACACTACAAATTCCTAAAGATGCTGTATGACATACTTTACTCTATCAATGCATGACCAAGTTATATGAAAAGGAAATAATAAAACCTTAAGTGGGCACAGAGTTCCAGAGGAGAAAACCAAATGAGTACTAAGCCTACAGCTATATGGGGATACATATCAGATCCAAAGGTGGCAAGGTGCTTGATTTAAATGCTCATGCATATTCATAAATGAAAACTTGAGTCCTACTACATGGAGAGTTTGAAATTAGATACCAAATGAAATGGGGATGATTAGAGAATTTCAATCCAGTGAAAGGGAGATTGAAATATTTACTCACTGGCCCAGGTAAACACCAAGGAGACCTAAATCTTCCCAATTTTGAGAGGCAGTGGGAAAAAAAGATCACCTGTGAAAAATCTCCTGTATCTCATGTGGGCTTGGAGTCTAAATTTATACCACTCTCATGATATGAAAAACCCCAGGTCAAAGCATAAAAATTGATCGAGGTCAATAATAATCTAGGGTACCTGGCAAAAGCAATAACCAACAGGGCTGGGGAGGTACTCTTACCCCTAAGACACATGGGATTTCCATAGAAAAAACCAAGCTGGTTAAGATAAACCCCAAATAAAAAGCTGTCTAAAACCAGTGAAACTCACCAATTTCTAGAAGTATTCCCCCCCATGATTTGACACTTAAAGAGTGAATGTAAACAGGAAAGGAGATCAAGTACATATTATGTGAAGTCAAAGATGGAAAACAAAGATAAATATATGCCCACTTGGAAACAATAACCAAAATTAAATAATTATTCTTCTAAAATGTAATGAAGCTTTGGGTAGTTCCTTTGGTTAAAAAACAGGATGGGATGAGCAAAATAAAAAGTGAAAGTGGATCTCCTCTGAAGAAAGACTGCAGATCAAAATGAAGTTGCTGGTATTATGTCTTTATTTTACTATATAATGGTATTTTCACACCCATGCTTATAAGAAATGAATGGTAATTATCTAAACAAGCATATGTAGTATCCAGATGAGTATGAACAGTCAGTAAATATTTAAATTAGCAGACTACTTTGACTCTAATCTGTATCAACCTAAGTCTTCATTGTGACTGCCTTTAGCACTTTACCTCCATATAAAATGCTCTAAGACTGGTTCCCATATACAGGGCCAAATAAGAAGAATCTCAAGCCAAAAAAAATGCTCACCACTGATGCCGCAACATTTAAGGGCTTCACTGATGTCCTCCTCAGTTAAATTAACATTCAAACTTTTCAGGGCATGCTCCAAGTTACGTATACCAATCTTACCATTATCAACACTTGTCAAGATATGAGCAGCTTCTTTAATCTCTACAAAGATAAATATATATATATAATTATTATTTTTAAAAATGCAAAATAATTTGTGGAGCCCATTAGGTGAACTCTCAATTTAAGTATATATATTTAACTAAAATCTCTGCAGAAAAAAAGCAAAATATTTTCTACTTGTAACTGACAACAGATTTATTTCAAGAAGGATTTAAAACCAAAAAAATTAGGGGTGCCTGAGTGTGCCAGTCAGTTAAGTGTCCAACTTCAGGTCAGGTCATGATCCCACGGTTCCTGGGTTCAAGCCCCGCATCAGGCTCTGCGCTAACAGCTCAGAACCTGGAGCCTGCTTGTCCAGATTCCATGTCTCCCTCTCTCTCTCTCTGTCCCTCCCCAACTCTCTATCTCTCTCAAAGATAAACATTTAAGGAAAGAAAATAAATAAACCCAGAAACTGATGTGCTGAAGAGAATATGATGGGTTATTTGAATCCATTCCTCCATTAAATACTGAATAAGCTGTAACCCTTTCTTAAATAATAGTAATGTCCTGTACATGTAGATCTAAAGATTTCTATCAACTGATAAAGTAAACAAAAAAATGCTAAAATTTGAGATTAAAGCTCTTGATCCCCAGGGCCACTATCAGTTTATATTGTGTTTTTGTGTGAACTAGAAAAAGGCACCCCTCTCTATTCATCAATTACAAAGAGAAACACCTTCCTCTCCTCTAGGTAGCTGCCATCTAGCACTGGTGGTCCCAGCCTGGAGAGAACAGTGGAATATGGAGTGTGTTTCAGTCTCTCCTTGGACCCTCTCAACCAGGCATCTTTGTGCAAGGCACAACCCATACAACCAAATGTAGTCCTGTTGATACCACACCAATTTAAAATTTTTTTTTAATGTTTTTTATTTATTTCTAGGAGAGAGAGAGAGAGAGAGACAGTGTGAGCAGGAGAGGGTCAGAGAGAGAGGAGTCACAGACTCCGAAACAGGCTCCAGGCTCTGAGCTGGCAGTCAGCACAGAGCCTGACGCGGGGCTCGAACCCACGAACTGCGAGATCATGACCTAAGCGAAAGTCGGACGCTTAACCGACTAAGCCACCCAGGCGCCCCGATACCACACCAATTTAAAATATAAAACATGATCATTACTAGATGTTTCAATTTTTGTCAATACTATTTCTCACTCCATGCCTCTTTCAACCCAAAACTGAACTTGTCATGTATGTTTCCATAGTGTGAAAATTGTTGCATTATACCAACAGATCTAAACCTTCACTTGGAAAGAATACCGTAATAGCATTTGAGACCTATATTCATTCTACTAACATTTATTTTATAGCTACTAAGATCAACAATGAAAATTTCAGCCCTTCCACCAAAGAGTTTTCTGTAAATCCTTGAAGACAGGGACTGAATTTGTCATTATATAGTTGGTACTATGAGAAAAATAAGTGCAAGATATGACAGCACTGAGACAGTGCACCTAACCTACAACCCTGAAAAGTCGTATGGGTTGAAGAGTGATGTTTGAGCTGAGTCTAGGGAAAGAATGTGAATTTGTTTGATAGGAAATGTACAGAAAGGAAACAACACATGCAAAGATGTGGAACCAATATAAATTAAAATAAGTAATATGGTTACAGAATAAATAAATGCAGAAGTGAGAGATGAGGCTAATGAGATATGAAGACAGATGTATTGTCATTCTTCTATTTCATAAATATTCACAATTATATGTTAATAACATAAAAGATTTGAAACAATGCCTAGCACAGTAAATATTATATAATATTAACTATTAAATTAGCCAATACTAATAGCTTCTGAAAGCCAAGATTGTGCTAGGATCTGGAGAAACAATGCTAGGATCTGGAGCAAAATGGAGACATGGTTCTTGGCCCAATGAAGCCTTCAGGAATATAAGAAAAACAATCATTAATCGAATAATCAAAAATATGACTAGAAAACAATCAGATTTTAACATGGGAAAAGGACATAAATAGACAGTTTTCTGAAGAAGATATACAGATGGCCACCAGACACACGAAAATGTGTTAAACATCACTAATCTCAGGGAAATGCAAATCAACATAGCCATGAGATACCACCTTACACATGTCAGAATGGCTAAAATCAAAAACATAAGAAATAACAAGTGCTGGCAAGGATGTGAAGAAAAAGAAGTTCTTGTGCACTGTTGGTAGCATATAAATTGGTACAGCTGATGTGGAAAATAGTATGAAGGTTTTTCAAAAAGCAAAAATAGAAATACTTTTTGACCCAATAATTTCACTACTGGATATTTACCCAAAGAGAACAAAAATACTAACTCAAAAAGATACATGCACCCCTATGTTTATTGCAGCATTATTTATAATAGCCAAAATATGGAAGTATCTCAACTATCTGTCAATAGGTGAATGAATAAAGACGTGGTATATTACAGAATACGACAAAACCATGAAAAAGGATGAGATTTTTTTTTTCCATTTGCAACAACATGGATGGACTTAGAGGGTATTATGCTAAGTGAAATATGTCAGACTGAGAAAGACAAATACCATATGACTGCACTCATGTGGAATCTAAAAAACAAATTTTAAAAAGAAGCAAAATCACACCTATAAATACAGAACAAACTGATGGTAGCCAGAGAGAAGGGGAGACAATGGGCAAAATGGGTACAGGCTTCCAGGAAGGTAATGACTATGTCATGGGAATAAAAGACACAGGAAAGGGAATATAGTCAATGATATTGTAATAGCATTGTATGGTGACAGATAGTAGCAATGTTCACAGTGAGCATTAGCAAAATGTATACAGAAGTTGAATCACTACACCTGAAACGAATATAACACTGTACGTCCACTGTACTCAAATAAAAAATTTTTAATGAAAAATTATATTTTTGGGGGGCATCTGGGTGGCTCAGTGAGTTAAATGTCTGGCTTAGGCTCAGATCATGATCTCGTGGTTCATGAGTTCGAGCCCCATGACAGGCTCTGGGCTGACAGCTCAAAGACTGAAGCCTGCTTGGGATTCTGTTTCCCTCTCTTTCTGCCCCTCCCCTGCTCACATTCTGTTTTTCTGTCTCTCTTTCACTCTCTCTCTCTCTCTCAATAAACATTAGAAAATTTTTAAAAAATTATATTATTTTTGTCTTAATGAATTAAGATGATTTAAAATTCTCTAATATTTTTGTTACTTGTTTTCTAAGTAAGCTCTACACCCAATGTGGGGCTTGAACTCATGACCCTGAGATCAAGAGTTGCATGCTCTACCAACTGAACCAGCCAGTTGCCCCTATTTTTGTCGCTTGTTAAGGTAAAATATACTGAGCATTTCTAGTCTCATTTAAAAATATGAATGGGTATTTATAATATGAAATAATAAATGCTATGAAAAATACATGGTTTAATAAAAGCACATAAGAAAAGAAGCTGACCTAGACTAGCAGATAACAATAGACTCCCTAGAGGACATTGACATTCATTTGAATGATTTTTAAATTAAAAAAATTATTTTATTTTATTTTTGAGAGACAGAGAGAGAGAGACAGAGCACAAGCAGGGGAGGGGTCGAGAGAGAGGGAGACACAGAATCTGAAGCAGGCTCCAGGCTCTGAGCTGTCAGCACAGAGCCCAATACAGGGCTCTAACTCACAAAATGCAAGATCATGACCTGGGCGAAAGTCAGACACTTAACCAACTGAGTCACCCAGGCGCCCTGTCATTCATTTGAAAGATGAGTAAACATTAACTAGGCAGAATGTCAGGAAAAATATTCCAGGGAGCAAAATATGCAAAAGCTTTGTTAGTTGGAGGAAAAGAAAGTATCTAAGGAAATGAAAGAAAGCCAATGTACTTGAAAATACAGAAAGCAAGGGTGATGGTACAAAATCATGCTAGAAAGCTAGGACATGCAGGATTTTGATCTTTAACAACAATGGAAAATGTTTAAAGAGTTGTAAATAGGGGAACATAACATCATCATATTACTCTGGCTGGAGTGGGAAAAATGGACTAGGAATCCATTGGCACTTGGCAATGACCCTAAAAAATAACTCTCATAGGGAATGTTTTATTGTATCCATATGTAAAGTCCTTACCATCTGCTGTTGGTAGTTTCAGATTTGAAGACAAAACCTCTTTCCTAAAATCTGCAAATTTAAATAGAGAGATTTGCCATAAGGAATAGCATCCTGATTTTACCCAGTTTGGAAGAAAACCAATGGATAGATTATAAACTTCATTTCTCAGTAACATTTATCATTGACCATTCCCTTCTTTTCAAAATCTTCCACTAGCTCCCAGCATAACATCCTCTACTCATCTTCTTCTTACTTCTTAGACTCCATGGATTTGTCAACCTCCACCAAGCTCCTTAAATATGGCTGAGATTCTAATGTTACAAATGCTCCCTTTTTCCCTAAGAGAGCAGCTTAATCCCCAGGCTCATATATTCAATAAAATGTTTAATTATTAGTCTGAATTATCCTTCTCTAGTTCTGCTTGCCTACCTTTCTATCTAATCCTGGAGCTTGTCCTTTGGACAAGGCATAGTTATACCCTTCATCCTATACACTTTCTACAAAAATGCAAATTGATACAGAGATCTATTTGAGGGACAAGTGATAGACCTAAAATATGTCCATTTGCACAGATGGACCATATTGCAGTTAGAGAGCAGTTGAGAATAACTCAAAACTAGTGCAGGTATTACCTTGAAACAAAAGGAGGTTAGAATAAAGATACATTATATTTACATTAATTTTTAAAATTTGCTCTAAGCAGGATTTAAAAAAAACAACAACTAACCTATTAAAAAGTACTCCAAAATAGCAGGTTTGGTAATTTTACAAGATAACTCTAAAATAGGATTTCTCAACTTCAGCAAAATTACAGTTGGGGCCAGGTAATTATTTGGGGGGTGCTGTCCTATACATTATAGGGTGGTTAGTAGCATACTTCGTGTCTACTCACTAGATCCCAGCCTTCCTCTCCCATCAGTTTTGACAACCAAAACTGTCTTTGCACATCGCTAGTTGTTCCCTGAAAGGCAGATCTGATCTTATTTTTTAGCCGAAGCTAAATTTAAAGGCAGGAGATGGTTTTCCAAGTATGGATGAAATCCATCTGGGTATATCCCAGATAAGAATATGAATGGGTCAGGTAAATTTTTTGTAAGTAGAGCAAATAGCAGCTCAACACTTATACAGAGTGTTATATAGACCAACGTTGTAACTGTTCAACAATAACTTGTATTTTCCAAAGGGCTTTTTATCTAAAAAAAAAGAAAGCTAGAAAACGATTAAGACCTTTCTAAAATTCATAAAAGGAAAGGGATTAACTTTGAAATGAAATTACTCTAAAAAGAAGCATTTTAAAGCCATAAAACAATATATATAAATACTTTCAGACCAACTTTACAATCCAGTCCAGGAGATCATCCAGGAATTTGATATTGTAATAACTAAATATCTGTGGATATAGAATATAAGGCATATCTCTAAATCTGATCTGTAGTAAATTGCATTTCAATACATTTACAATACTATCTAGGAACTAAGTATTAAGATTTAATTCGTATTTGGTAAAATATTATAAAACCTTGGACACAATTTTAGAAGAAATTTTTATTACAAGTTGCTAGTTGTTTGTTCAATCAACTCACCGTCAAGCAAGGAATCATCTAGCACTTCTCGAAGACGGTCATCAGTGAAATAACTTCTACTGGTGTTTCCAAGTACATCTGCATACCTGTCCTTGTCAGACTGATCACTGTCTTCCATATGATCCAAGGTATCGATGATGTCTTTCAATGCTACAAACACAGAGAATATCCATGCAACATGTAATTCAGTCCATGGATCTAAATTTTTGGAACACAGAAGTAACACTGATGGACTCTTTCAGTTTTGCACCGTCCAAAATGACAGCCACTACCCACATGGGGCCATTTAAAAAGATAGAACAATCCATTTTCCACTATATAGTTTTCCATACTCCCTTATCTTTATTCTTGAAATTGTTTTGTTTAAACTTAGGGTTCTGCGTGGGTTATTCCTTTATGAACAAAAATGTATGCCAAGGTTTCTTTAGTTATTCTATCAATAAACTCACCGTTTCAATAAAAAATACCCTCCATTCTTCACAATTGCTCCCAAACTCCAAACCCTCCCTTTCTACTTTCTTTCTCTGTACCCCTTGCCCCTGTCAGCTCACTTTACCCAATTTAGAGAATCAGAAAAGCCTATTATGTTTCGCACAATAACATCAAACATCTGGGCTAGGAAATCCATGACTGACCCTCCTTAATTAAAACAAACAAACAAACAAACAAAACCATTCACATTTCTAAAGTACATATCTAAAAAATCATCTCTCAGGATTCATTAAGAGAAATGTATAGTAAGTTACTTTAAAATTAGCTAAGTTATGTAAAAGTATAATTTGATACACTGAATTTTTCAATGATTTAGTCATTAGTCATTGGTAAGAAGTTTCAAGAATAGGCCATGTGAGGAAGGGTTGAAGGGAAATCTGAGTCCAGAGAAAAGATGATTCAATGTGAAAGAGAGAAAATATAAGAGCTCCCCTCCCATTTCTGGAAGGCTACTGACAGGGAAGAGTCCAAATGTTAAGTTTGAGAATGGAATTATAAGGCAGGATTTCCATCAAACATGTGGAATAATTGACCAGTTCCACAGCTGCCCAAAAATTATGCAATAGGTTGCTTCAAAAAATCATAAGAATTTCCAAGACAAACAGTAGGATGAGTCTACATTACCGTTAGCCTGTCCCTGAAACCCACCAAAGTGGTTTTGAAATAAACGTGTAAAAATCAAAGAAACTCCATATGTAATGAACATGGAACAATCAAATACTCTACTATAGGCCTCATTCTGTGATCACAGTAAAGTAAAATTAAAAATAAACAGCAAAGATAGGACAATAATGAAATTCAAATTATTTAAAAAATTTTCAAATAATTGCTTTAAAATTTAAAGTTTTCTCTTAAGGGTGCCTGGGTGGCTCAGTTGGTTGAGTACCAGACTTTGGCTCAGGTCATGATCTCATGGTCTGTGAGTTTGAGCCCCGCATCTGGCTCTTTGCTGACAGCTCAAAGCCTGGAGCCTCCTTCAGATTCTGTGTCTCTCTTTCTCCCCACTCCGCCCCCACTCATGCTGTATCTCTGACTCTCTCTCAAAAATAAATAAATGTTAAAAATATTTTTTTAATAAATAAAAAAGTTTCCTCTTAAGGAACTCTTACATCAAGGAGGAAATCAAAATACAACTGAAAATACTTAGAAAATAACGATAATAAACAAAGACTGTTAGACAAATCAAAGTCTTACTGAAATGAAAATTGATAGTCTTAAACATTTATTTCTCAGTAAGAAAAAAAAGTATGATAATAATTTAAACAACTTAGAAAAACTATAAAAATGGGCATAAGGGAACAATAGAGAGAACTTTGCAAAGATAAAAGCAGAATTTTTAAACTATAAATAGAAACACTAAAGATAAATCTAAAAGGTAGAGCTTTAAAAAGAGAGATAATTAAAAGATCTGCTAGTAAATAAACAGATATATATATATATGAATATAGATATACACATACACACATACAAATATATGTACAAATTTAAGAATTAGAAAATAACCAGATACAAAAAACCATAAGAAATATCACTGCATTGGATTGTACTAATATTCCCAAAAAACACCTGAATAAAATAAATTTCGTAGGAGAATAAAAATTACCAAAACTGACAACATAAGACAGAAGATGGAAAAAAGTAATCCACCAAAATCGAAGTCAAAGATGAATAATAAACTAGAAAAAAAAATGGCAATAGATGAGACAGAACATGAATGTCCCTTATATCTAAAGAGATATTTATAAATTCATAAGAAAAAGACAATCTAATTAAAATATAAACAAAGCACATTCAATAATCATATGAAAACTATGTTTTACCTTACTAGTCATTAAAGACATGCATATTAAAGCAATAATAAAATTCTTTCACCAGCAGAATATTCGATAAATATCCATTATTGATAAAAGTGTGAATTTTTACAACCCTTTCAGAGGATAATTAAGTGGTAGCTGTTAACATCTCATATTGGCATATATTTTGGTCTAGCAGTATGACTTCTGAGGAATTTATCCCCCAGGCAAACTTTGTGCAATACATACATATAATGAACTTTATCAAAATGTTTGAATGGTGAAAAATTGGCAATTACCTAAATATCACCAAAAGTATTGTGGATAAAATTATAGTATACCCCCAAAATGGAATATTATGCAGTCTTTAAAAAGAATGAGGTAGTTTATGATATAATGGAACAATATCTAAGATACACTGTTAGCTTCTTTTTTTTTTTTTAATGTTTTATTTATTTCTAGGAGAGAGAGAGACAGCGTGAGCAGGGGAGGGTCAGAGAGAGAGGGAGTCACAGACTGAAACAGGCTCCAGGCTCTGAGCTGGCAGTCAGCACAGAGCCCGACGCGGGGCTCAAACCCACGAACTGCGAGATCATGACCTAAGTGAAAGTCAGACGCCCAACCGACTAAGCCACCCAGGCGCCCCATCACTGTTAGCTTCTTTTAAAAAAGCAAGTCGTGGACTATTATGGACATGGTAATTTAATTAATTGATTGATTGATTTAAGAAAGAGCGAGAATAAGCAGGGACAGAGAGAGAGGAAAACAGAGGACCTGAAGTGGGCTCTGTGCTGACAGCAAAGAGCTCAATGTGGGGCTCAAACTCATGAACTATGAGATCATAATCTGAGCCAAAATTGGACACTTAACCAACTGAGACACCCAAGTGCCCCTAATGTTTAAATAATAATTTCAGGGGCACCTGGGTGGCTTAGTCGGTTAAGCGTTCGACTTTCGCTTAGGTCATGATCTCGCGGTTCGTGGGTTCGAGCCCCGCGTCGGGCTCTGTGCTGACTGCCAGCTCAGAGCCTGGAGCCTGTTTCAGTCTGTGACTCCCTCTCTTTCTGACCCTCCCCTGCTCATGCTGTCTCTCTCTCTCCTAGAAATAAATAAAAAACATTAAAAAATTTTTTTAAATAATAATTCAGAATGCACAAATATTCATAGATTCAAATAAAAAAGGATAAAAGGATATTTACCACACTTTAACAGGGATATTTCCAGAAGGTGACATGACACTGCATTGCCTTGTGCTTTATATCTCTTTCACTTCTGGTCACTAAATTTTTTATAACAGTTTCAAAACTGCCATTATCATACAATAAAATTTTCTTACTTTAGCTACTGGAAAACATCACGACCTTGTGATTTTCCCAGTCTTTTCCATTCAAATACAAATTCTTAAACGAAAAAAAAATGTAGTAAAGTTTGCTATAACTGGAAGTGTTCAAATATAGATGAAACAAACATTTGGCACAGATACTACAAAGAAAATTTAAGCACCAAATACAGCGTTTGGCTACGTGACCTCTGAATGCATCTTGTGTTGTTTGCCATTCAACAGTTTTACCATAAAGCTCTTACCAACAAAATTGGAAAATTTCTGGGTGTCCTTCAAAGCCTTCATACAGTCTTTAACATTCACCATGTTGTCATCTGGAAGAAAGAAAGAGAGAAGCAATAGACAAGAATCCCTGGAAAATATAATATTAAAAAGCTCATATGAAAGTCAAAATCAGCATACAATTTCTTAAACACTTTATATACAAGATACTTGGGATTCATTTTCACCCCGTGCCTTGCAATTAACCTTACAAGATTGTAGATAAACTAGTTCTGATTCTACCTGTAAGGGAATTAACCTACTAAGAAAAGTTGTAAGTCCAATAACTTTACTTGGTACAAAGTGGCAAAGCTAGGTTTTCTATTCACAGAACTGGAATTTCCAAACTATTCATTATTCGCTAAATCATGATCTAGATTTAGCGAATAATGAATAGTAAGCCCACTTCCCACAAAATGTCTACCTGCTTGCTAAGAGTATTCTCATTAACTGTAAAAGGAGAACGTAAAAGAAAGTCTCCTCTTCAAGGACATTTACAGTAATACAAGCAAATACCTATAGATATTAGCTCAACAAAGGAGCCCATTCACTTGAACAAAAACCTTGCATGCTTTGTTCAAGTACTCCTACCCAAAACAAAACAAAACAAAACAAAACAAAATGGACAGTAATACTTAAATACTTACCAGAAACAAGATCTGAATGAAGAATTTTCTCTACCTCTTCTTCAGGTGACTTAATCCCAATATTTCCTAGAAAGCTCTCCAAGTTCTTCCCAGGTATCATGTCACCTTCAAGCCCATCAAGAACTAAGACAATGTCTTGTATCTCTAGAAACCAAAAAAAGTAATTTGGTAATTGAACTAACCTTTGATTTAAAAAACAACAATAGCCATCACTAAAAATTTTTGGCAGCGTAGTCCATGATTTATGATCCCATCTTGAACAGAAGAATAAGAAATCTCAGTGAAGAATCCGGCCCTCAGGAAACTCTAAGTCCAGCAACATGACATGCTTGGTCTGCCATGTTTCTTTGTTGCTAATATAAAATTGGCACAATCAAAATTATTCCTGTGGCTGAGTTTTTCACTGCAGTTACACAAAGTAGTTATTTTTAAATGGAGCTCTAATGGTAGCAAACAAAATTTACTCACCCTGGTTGAAGTGAAATAGATTTCAGAATCATGAGAAATGTAAAAAAGGAAACACAAGTATCACAAAGACTCATTCACCTTTTCTTTTCAATTCTACCGAGATTCAGTTGTACCCTGGCATCTGGAATTTCGCTCCATTTCCATCCCTTTCATAGGAGGCAGTGTTAAAGACATTCAAATCCCTGCTTCAGGATTTGTGACCTGAAACTATGTGACCTCGAGCAAATTATTACTATTTAACTCCTCTATCAAATTTAGTAGTCTTATATCTAAAATAAGATAATAATAGTATCTACCTCACACAGTTACTATGGAGATTAAACATATGATGTATGAAAAACACTTAAAACAATATTAGGTATATAGCAAACACTAAATGTCATATTAGTAGCAATACATTTACTATTATTTATTATTATTATTATTATTATTATTATTAAGCCATCAGTAACCAGCTGCAAATAGTAATCACAGCTTCTTAGTACCTTAGAACCTGCTTCGCTTTCTGTCCCTCTAACATCACAGGAAGGCAACTGCAAATGGCAATCTGAGCTTCGCCCACATCTAAAAACCTTTATCAGCTCTGTTTCTTTATTGTAACTAAAGCTTGGTGTTCTTAAAAAGATGGTTTCCTTGCACAGACACTGTAAGTGGAGTCTGCTCATCTACCATGCTCCACATAGGACTAGGAAGCAGAGAAACACTCCTAAATTTTTGCTGTCTGGCTATTTTAGTTCTACCTTCAATCAAACTTATCACTCCCCTGAGGTTCAGGCCTGTCATTGACCTACACTACCCTCCTGACACCATCAACTATTAGCTTTCTGATCACTTTCACCATCTTTGAGGATCTTGGTCACCTTGCTCATAATCCTCCTGCGGCCCCATTTCCCATTATCATCTGATGACAATAAGAATAACCTTGACCTCTCAACTCCAAAAAGCCTTCATTTCCTTTCCAAAGTGATCCAAACCAATGGCTATCCTTAAGCCTCATCATTACCTAGAATTGCCTGCCCAACCTCTAATATCTTCAACTATAAGATCAGATACTGACCATAATCCCTTAAAACTATGTGTATATTGAAGAAAAGCACAGAACTTTATCCACCATATGCCTATTTTCTCAGTCCCTCCAAGTTCATCAACAACAAGTCCAGGTACAGTGAACCAGCCTTATTAGTTAGTAATGAAGGGAATATTCTGAGAGCCAAGTTCTCATGTGACACTCAACCTTGCAAGCAGGCTTTTCTAAAGAGAGCAGTTTTAGGTCTGCTCTGTTAACACTTTTCTTCTAGGGTGGCTCTTCCTGACTCTTCCCTGTAATTATTGGCCTTCTATTGCACTGGGTGACAGATTCCACTGCCAACCCCCCAATCATTATGACCAACACCCAGATTCAGATACCTAAACTACACTGGTTCTCCTTTTTCAATGGTTTAATTTCAATTGTTTTTTCCTTTCTCCACATAAAAACCTATCTGTCCTGAACTCTATCTTTCTGAACTCTGTTCTCTGATTTCAAAATTAACTACCATTTACCAAGTATATAACATGTGTCTAATAATTAGGTTATGTACTTTATATGTGTTTTTGCAGTTGATCCTGACAACTCTATGAGAATAATAATTTTATTAGCTTCCTTGTTTTAAAGATGAGGAAACTGGAATGACCTATGGAGACTACCCAGCTGGTAAGTCAAAAAACCACAAAGCACCATTTATCAGACTCCATAGCCCGTGTTCTTTTCTACCTGCATGCATTGTTTCCTAGAGCTAATCTATTTCACTATACTATATTGATGCTAATTATGTTATGTGGCCCAGGTAACATATGTATATGTCAACAGGGAATTATTAAATGCTTTTCTTAACCTAAAAGAGAAACAATAATGTTAGAAATTTTATACCAGGGCAGAGTAGTTATTAAAAATTGGAAAAGTATCTATCTACTTCTTTACACCCAGAAATGACTCTGCATCTGTATCCCTAAACATATACCTATGTTGTTATTCTTTTCCTGACAGTGTTTATTAACGAAATTGAATGGTTATTCAAATAAATTGCCAGTGATATAAAGTTTTAAACTTATTTTCCAAATAGAAAAGCACACAAACTCCATGAGTATGATCTTCATTGGTTTTAGTTCTATGGTTTTAACTTTTAAGCAAAAATGGAAGTCAAGCAGTAGAAAATACCCATGCTACAAAATGCATATGGTCACTCATGTATGTTAACAAAATCCAAAGAAAGGAACATGAGGAATGTCTACTAAAGGAAGCAATAGAAGATTTCCAAGAAATTCTATAATATAGAAGCCTTTACACAGGGCAGAGTCCTAAGTCTGAGGCTTGAAATGATATAGAAAATATTCATATCTGAAAAATTATAAAGCCATTAGCTGACTCTACGTAAAGTCCAGAAGAAAAACAAAACAAACAAACAGACAAAAAAGGGATTTAAAATAGCTTTACACAGGCCCCATTCCAGAAATAGCCTTTTTTCTTTCATCATGGACACTGCCAACTTTTACTCAAAACCAAGTTTGCCTGCTTTAAAATAGATCAATGCCAACATGGTAACCAAAAATTCACAGAACTAGAAATTCTAAAACAAAACAAAACAAAAAAAACCTCCACAAAGACATCCATTCAATAAAAGTAAATTTAACAGTCACAAGCCATATAGTAGTTACCTTTTAACCTGGAGGCCTCATGAATATCCTTTACCACTTGTCCAAATTCTTCTATTTGTACTTCATCTTCTTCTGCAAGAAAAACATTTTTTTAAAAGTTTATTTACTTATTTTGAGAGAGGGGAGGAGGGGCAGAGAGAGAGGGAGGAAGAGAGAGAATCCCAAGCAGGCTCCATGCTATCCGCACAGAGTCTGACACAGGGCTCGACTCCACGACTATGACATCATGACCTGAGCTGAAATCAAGAGTTGGACGCTTAACCGGCTGAGCCATCCTGGTACCCACCGTTTTCCTTTTTAACAATACCATAGTCAAAAAAGAATATCCTAGGTCAGTAATGTTTAAATTCTTTCTCATGTTTCTAAGGCTCTGTTGAGATACTTAAGTAGTTCACGTGGTCATTTCCCCCACTTTAGTCAGAGAAACTCAACTTCTATGAGTTATATATTGAGTTACTCTGTAAGATTTCATTTAGAAGAAAAGGATTCTACTGCCTTATCAGCACCAAATATAAATACCAAACCAAAAATAACAAGGTTCCAAACTTTGCAAACCACTGCATTAAAATAAGAATTAAATCACTTTGTACATAAGATCCAATGTTGAAAGAAGAAATAGTATCACAGATGGGGTACATATATAGTTTTCAATATCATGCATATATTTGGATTTAGATAGTAGAATAACCTATATTTTACACTGAGTTTTTGCTTTGTAAGTATACAATAATGAATAGGATACTGTATGTTTTCTTTATTATCACAAGTAATTTTGTAGATGGAAGAGTTATTTTTATAGATCATAAAATGATACCTTATTGGTCTGACTAAAATAAATGCCCTATAATGCTTTCTCTGGTGCATGCTGCCTTCAACTTCCACTTACTCTATCAAGAGACTGAAGCTTCTCGGGGCGCCTGGGTGGCTTAGTCGGTTAAGCGTCTGACTTTCGCTTAGGTCATGATCTCGCGGTTCGTGGCTTCAAGCCCCGCGTCGGGCTCTGTACTGACTGCCAGCTCAGAGCCTGGAGCCTGTTTCAGAGTCTGTAACTCCCTCTCTCTCTGACCCTCCCCTGCTCACGCTGTCTCTCTCTCTCTCCTAGAAATAAATAAAACATTAAAAAAAAAAGAGAGAGAGAGACTGAAGCTTCTCAATAAAAGAGAGGGGGAAAAATCACTATTATCAAGTGGTATCCTATTTTCATGAACCCTCCTCATCTCAAATATATTGATAAACAAAACAGCCAACACACTTCAAATTCAAGATTACCAGCCTCACTTAAACAGTAGCTTAATGGAGAAAAAGGGACAGGGAATCCTCACCAGGAAAGACGGTTCTTTGGCAAAGACCGTAGACAGCATGCTCTTGTTACTAGGCTAGTTTTGCATAAACATTTCACATAAAAGAGTATAATAGTACATTTGTAACTTCAAGGTATGAAAAATATGAAGGAGTGGAAATGTTCACCTGTGGTTGTATACTACCTTTCCCCTGCATGCAGAACATCAGCAGTAAGTGATAGTCTTATTTGAAAAATTGTAGGGGCACCAGAGTGGCTCAGTTGATTAAGTGTCCAACTTCGGCTCAGGTCATGATCTCACAGCTTATGGGTTCAAGCCCCATATCAGGTTCTGTGCTGACAGCTCAGAGCCTGGAGCTGCTTCATATTCTGTGTCTCCCCCTCTCTCTGCCCCTCCCCTGCTTGTGCTCTGTCTCTGTCTTGGTCTGTCTCTCTCAAAAATAAATAAATGTTAAAAAAAAAAACTTAAGAAAAAATGTAGTCTTGGTCTTTGTTTTTCTTTGTAAACTTATTTTTTTGTTTTGTTCGAATCTTTTTTTACTTGCTAACTTAGTAGAGGTGGTAGCCACCATGAGGTCTATTTTACAGTATGGATATCTGAAGTAATGTTAATAAAAAACTGGAATAGATCTCTTAACATTTCCTAACAATCCCTTCTATGTTCACTGGGATATGTAATTTTCCAGTAACATATTACACAACTTGAAGGTAATAAATGCATATTTGATCAATTTAAAGTAATAATAAATTAGATATTAACATTTTTTTTCTGTCGGACAACCAAACAATGAGGTTCCTTTATATTTCCTAAGTGTATATATTGGCATATCAACCAAATACAAGATACAAGGAAAAACAAAGGTTGATAGAAAACAGACCCATATACTTAATATCTTTTATTGTAATATTTGGAATACTTACCATCCACTGTCGTTAATTTCAGTGCATATAGAAATTCCTTTTTTTTCAAGTTACTATTCAAGTTAGACAGAGTGTTCCACAGATGAGAAACATTCATCTTTCCTTTGCTGAGATTATGGAGGTTTTCAATAGTGTCAGGCAATACTGAAGAGTAGATAACATACAAGTTTTACAACACCCTTGTCCAAGAAGTTAGTACCATTAAGCTATTATCTGGAATAGTCAGGAATTAAGGTTTTTATGGCTAAGAAGAATAACAAATATAGTACAAATGATTGCCGATTTTAAAATATTAAAACACAATAAAGCATTTAACACCAAAATTAGTGTTTGAGGATTCTGAAATATTTCAAGAACTTATAGTGACCTACTGCTGAATAACCATTATAGAGTCATTTTCATTGAACTATAGAGTTACGTAAGTCTGAATTTCATAAACAACTCCAACTGATAAAACCATGAATTAAATAGCTTTTGCTCTGTAACTCCCTCCTACATTCTTCCCTGGATCTTACTTCCTCTTCAATTTACTACTTACAGACCATGGAAAGAAATTCGTTTTTTTTTTTTTTTTTTTTAATTCCAATAGAAAATGTCTGAAAGATTTAATGAGACATGGAGTAAAATTATCTCATTACAAATGTGTAAAAGGATCACTCTACTGCTGTATAGAGAATGGACTCTCTGGAAGATCAAGCAGTTAGGAAGCTAGTTCAGAGAAAAAGATGACAGTGGCTGCAGCAAGGGTAACAGTGATGAAGATAATGAGAAGTAGACAAACATAGGATGTGTTCAGAGAATAAAATTGAAAGTTTAAAAACAAATTTTTTAAAATTTGTTTGAGACTTTATTTTTAAGCAATCTCTACACCTGACATGGGGCTCAAACTTACAACCCAGAGATTAAAAGTTGTACGTTCTATCAGCTGGCACCAGCCAGGCACCCCAAAACTGAGAGTATTTAGTGATGAATTGAATGAGAGGCTGGGGCCCTGATGAACTCCTAGGTTTGAGAACTGAGAAGCTGGGTGGACAGTAGTGTCAAAAACTGAGATAAGAGAGCCTAGGGAAAGAATAAGATTCTTGGAGAGCAAGAATTCTTTTTTATACATATTAAGTATAAGATACATGGGGAGTCAAAAGAATAGCAATATTATTTAAAGCAGTAAGATGATTCTGTAAGAGGTTTAGAGAATGGGACTCAGAATGGATCTTGGGATCATGTTAATACTTAAAAGCCAGTCAGAAAAGAAGGAGCCAGGAAACAAGACCAAACAAGAAGAGCCAGGCCTACAATGGAATATTATTCAGCTATAAGAAGGAAATCTTGACATTAGCGACAACATGACCTAAAAGGCACTATGCTTGGTAAGATAAATCAGACAGAGAAAGACAAATACTATAAGGTTCACATCTAAAAAACCAGAACTCAGAAATGGAGTAGAATGGTGGTTACCAGGGGCTGAAGGGTGGAGAAACTGGGAAGATGCTGGTCAAAGGGTATTAACTTACAATTAGAAGATGAATAAGTTCTGGGCATCTAATGCACAGCATTGTGATTATAGTTAACGATACTGTATTATATATTTGAAAGTTTCTAAGACACGAAATCTTAGTGTTCTCAAGACCACAAAAGAAGAGGGGCGCCTGGGTGGCCTAGTCGGTTAAGCGTCCGACTTTTGCTTAGGTCATGATCTCACGGTTCGTGGGTTTGAGCCCCGCATGCTGACTGCCAGCTCAGAGCCTGGGGCCTGTGTCAGTCTGTGACTCCCTCTCTCTCTGACCCTCCCCTGCTCACGCTGTCTCTCTCTCTCTCTCTCCTAGAAATAAATAAAAAATATTAAAAAAAAAAAAAAAAGACCACAAAAGAAGAAATGATCATTATGTGATGTGATAATGCTGTTAGGTAACACTATCATGGTGATCATACTGCAATATATAAGTGTATCCAGTCAACACTTCGTACACATCAGATTCCAAATCAATTTATATAATATATAAATCTCAAACAAAGAATTAACATAAAACTGTCACACCTAATGTCTTTATGGAAAAAAAATTAAACAGGATCCCAATTTCACTCCATACATAAACATCAATATCAGGTGAATTAAAGACTTAACTGTGAAAAGAAAAAACTTAAAAACTTTTAAAATATTGGAAAATATTCCTCAAAATAGAGACAGGCTTCTATTTTCCTTATAAAGGCCGAGTTATTTGCTAAATATGAGAAGGGCTGAGGTTGGAGTAGGAATGGAAGTTTGAGAGAATGGAGATTGTTAATTAGTTGTTTCAGAAAGTAAAAAATAAACTAACTGGCGGTGGCAGGAATCACATAATTCCCAGGTAGTGCTGAGGGTCAGCAAACATTGATGATCAAGGTTTCAAAGTGTTCAGTCTGCTGAGCTATATTATTTTCTCTAGAAACGCTGTCAGCCACAAGGAGAAGCCAGGGTTGGGAGTTTTGGCAGACAGGTGCAGCCAGGGGGCAATGCAGGGTACTGAAGAGTAGGATATTTGAGGTACACAGACCCGAGATTTTAAAGTGGATAGGGAAGTGAAAACAGGGAGACTGGTGGGTAAGGACGAAGTAGCGGGGTAAATGATGCATACAGAACCAACAGACTGTCTGGTGAAGAAATGGAGTCAGATAAAGAAAAAAGGAAGAGCAGTGAATATAAATGTGCAATTTTTAAGAATGAGAAAGGAAATTTAACTATAGCTACAAATAGGATCATATACTATACAACTCCATGCTAATAAAACTTTTTATCTCGGGGTGCCTGAGTGGCTCAGTTAAGCGTCGGTCTTCGGCTCCGGTCATGACCTCACTGTGAGCTTGAGCCCCACTTTGGGCTCTGTGCTGACAGCTCAGAGCCTGGAGCCTGCTTCCGATTCCGTGTTCCCCTCATTCTGCCCCTCCCGGCTCGTTCTCTGTCTCTCGAAAATAATAAAAACATTTTAAAAAATGTTTTTTAAAAAACCCAAAATCTTTTTATCCCTGTGAAACTAAAATTCCTAGGATGAAGTGACTAGCAATGTAAATAATCTCTTCAATTAATCTATTGTGTTCCCTTGTATAGAAAGCAAATTCAATTGACTTATAAGGAAAATAACTGTTGCTTAAAATGCACTATTACCCAATAACTAAGCACAAAATAACAAAATGCTACTTTTAGCTTCAGTTTTTAAAATAACTTCACTCCATTTAAAATATACATATATGACCTTATATTTCTTTACAGTGAACTTCTGAGTGGCAAAGACTGTCTTTCTCATCTTAACAGACTGACAGCTTAACATAAAGCATATATAACAATGGCTCAATAAACATTACTGAATAAACTGGAAGATGGAAAAAAATATATAAAGAAACGAAAGTGGAAATTCTGCATATTAGTTCTCAGCTATAGTCACTAGATGGCATCACTTCCCCAAACTGGGAAGATATTTTAAATCTTCCCAAAATAAATTTTATATACATGGCTTTTTATAATAAGTGTGAGGATAAACAGTAAGCTTATGAAAACTTTCAATTCATTTGCATGTGAAAGTTGCTTTAAATTTAGAAGTCATTAGATTGAAGTCACACATATCAGCAGGAAGCCAGGTGTCCGTTGGCCTGATGACCTATAGTAAGACTACCTCTTTTAGTATATTATACTCTTCTAAAATTGGTCACACCAGTTGGTCCACTAAAAGCACAAAATATGTTGGGGTGCCTGAGTGGATCAGTCGATTAAGTGTCCAACACTTGATTTCAGCTCAGGTCATGATCTGATGGTTTGTGAGATCACACCGCGCATCAAGCTCTGCTCTGACAGTGTGAAGCCTTCTTGGGATTTTCTCTCTCTGCCCCTCTCCTGCTCTTTTTCTCTCTCTCAAACTAAGTAAGTACACTTGAAAAGAATAAATAAAATACAAAATATGATGTTCTTACGTAATTTTTCAGAGAAGCGTTCTGTATTAGTCATCAAGGTATCAATGAATTCTTTAAAATTCACTTTTTTTGTTTCTAAAGAGAAAGAATATTTTCTTCAATATCTTCAAATATTAGATTGTTATGAAAACTACTGATTTATGTAAAATAAATTATAAGGAGATAACATAATTATAACCATCAGCTAATACCACTAAAAATATATGATTATAAGAGGAAAAAGCAATTCAACATACAAGAAGAAAGTAAACACAGGGAAGTCAATCAAAATCCTTCTAGTTACAAGTGTACAACATTTTTTTATTTTAACTTACCTTATTCTTGTCCTGGCCTCACAATTTTTCAAAAGACATGTAGGTAAAGAATTAGTATATTATTTTATATATTTAAAAAATGCTTAGACATAATATGATTTTTTTCCAAGTCCATTTTAATGGACTTTTTTTCTAATAAAAATAATAGTCATTATTCTGAGGGAAAAAAGAGCTAAGTGGCCTTCTTTTCATATGTGTCAACCCAGTTTACACGTACCATCCACTTCAGTCAACTCTGTAATCTTCTCAAATTCTGGCTTAGAAAGGTAAACTCCAAAATGCTGAAGACAAGTATTCAGATCCTCATAATCAATATTTTCATCTTTAATTTTATCAGTGGCTTTAATGACATCAGTCAACACTGAAAATAAAGCAGTATGCTAATGAGTATTAAATATAAGTCAAAAAGAAAATACCAATAGTAAGATGAATTTTAGTCCTAATACTAAATAAACAAACATAGAAAGTAACTTGAGAAATGTTATATATGAAAAGAATTACCGGAATCTTTAATAGTACTGAAAAACAGTATGGCAAATTTCATGTTATGTGTTAGATACCACAATTAAACATAAATTTTAGAGGCGCCTGGCTGGCTCAGTCAGAAAAGCATGCGACAACTGGGGTTGTGAATCTGAGCCACATGTGGGGTGTAGAGATTATTTAAATAAATAAAACTTTAAAATAGTTTTTAAAAGTTTAAAATAGTTTAAAATAGTATAATGGGGGAAATGGAAGGGAAGAGTTGGCTACAACCAAGACACTACCTCACAAAAGGGCAATGAAACAGTGACTGAGTTCGTGAATGAATGATTACAAGGTAAAGCATTCAAGAAATTGATTTGCTAATAGCATGTTTAAGAAAACATCTTAAGCAACTCATCATAAGTGACAATTTATAATGTAGCTTTTTCAAAAATTTTATTTCTTTATTTTGAGAGAGAGAAAGCAAGGGGATGGGGGGGAGAGAGAGAGAGAGAGAGAGAGAGAGAGAATCGCAAGCAGGCTCTGTTGCCCGACACAAGGCTTGAACTCACAAACTGTGAGATCATGAATGGAGCCGAAACCAAGAGTCGAACACTTAACTGACTGAGCCACGTGGGCACCCCAATAATGTAGTTTTTAACATGAGACTTCATGTAAGTATAAGAGAAAAATGTCTTCCTTTGGATTAATTTTTCTCTATCTGAGAAATCTTTTGGGAAAACACAAAAAGCTTATCTTTCCTTTTTAGCATATGAATAAACAAAAGGAAATAAAAACAGCAAGGCTTACTATCTTTCATTTCTCATTTTAATATTGCTGGAAAATATTTATTTGCACAAAAATGCAAAACCATTGCAAAGCAAAATTTTTTTAAAAATGTATCATATGATTGTATGACTCTATACATTAAATAAAAATTATTTGTGCGTGAGTGAATTTAATAAATGTAAATTATGGCTCATTAGGACTCTTTTTTAGAAATGTTCTAAAACAAAGCAAACAAAACCAGTATTTCATTCAAACAAGTTCCTTATAAAAAAATTAAAAATCAAATCACCCATCAATTGCTAATAATGGGGCTAATCACCTATTTGATTTCCTCATTACCTTATTATTACATTTATGTAGAACTTTACAGTTTTTAAAATCCACATAACCATTCTGTGAGGTAAGCAAGTTAGCTATCACTACCCTAATACATCAAGTTTTATGGCTTGCCTGAGAATTTCAGGACTGTGAAATATCTACCCAAAAAGCAAACTCAGCTCAATTGAACCTCTTTTCAACCTAACCACTTCTTTCCTCCAAACCATTTTAGAATAAATTTCCTACCTACCATCATATTCAGGAAGACTTTGCTCCCTGGAGAGAGTACTCATAAAGTCATCTAACTTCACCATTCCATTTTCTGTAAAATAAAGAGTTTAGGTTATGCATTCTATTATATTTTCACATAAATGGTAAATTCATAGCTTCATACAACTATGAAAAAATTACTTCTTCACTTCATCATCATTCCATTTCTCCTTCCATATCCTGTCTCCTTAGATGAGTCTTTCTGAATTAGGTCAGTACATTTCATTTTGATAATTACTCAATAATTTTTAAACATCTATTATAAAGTGCAATGGGCTGAGCTAGGTACTCAATTCTTGATAGAGATAGGAAAAAGGAAAGGTGTCCATATAGATGGACCATGAGAAATTTAAGAAGTCTATTTCACACCATCATGAAAACCCAGTCAAGATGCTATCCATTAAGACACTTGACAATAGTGACCAAATCTGACAGACCCAAGGGTCCCCATCACTACTAACTGATCCAAATAACTACCTATTTTTATATACAAACCCTCCACAGTGATCATACCAATCCTGATAAGCAACATGAAAGAGTTCAATACTTTTAGTAAAACCTACTCCTTAGATTTTTTTTTTAAATCAAATCTTTCCTATTTGCCTTAGCTAGGAAATTTTGCTCCTAAGAATTTGCTTCTAAGAATTCATTTCTAACATATTCCCAAGTCAGTCTTTCCCCTAAAATGTTGCCTCTGTCCTCTCCTCAACTGAACTTCTGCTTAATGTGGACCGTTCTTACTTAATGATAAAACAACTTCTCTAATACAAAAGTTCTTCCTGGAAATTTAAAATCTGCCTTGAATTTAGGCTGGTGACTGGGATATATCATTTAATATCTAGGTGATAATCACCTGCCTTGATTGTTTAAATACACTAGCCCTAAATTCCTAGCTGTAGCACTTCCTTTCCAGTTTAGAATCTCCAATTATTTCTTCTTGGAACTTCAGACTATTTGCTTAGAGATTTTTGTAGCCCCTGGATTTTGTGCTCTTATTGCCTGAACCTCCCTACAACTGGATCAGCCTTCCCCAGTACCTGTCCCAGACTAGAGGGCATAGCTAGGGATAGTGATAGAGTGTTACATAAACAATTCTGAGATACAAAAGGCCTAGTCCCTCCAAACCAATCCATTAGGTCAGATTTTCCAGGAATTTTTTTCCACTTTCCATTTTTTATATTTGTTCTTTTAGAATCTTCTTCAGCATGGCCCATTCTGTTCCATTCCTAGTTGAGAACTTACTCCATCATTTAATACTATCCCATAAAAGTACCTAATTTTTTCAAAAAGTCTGGTGTTATCAGTCTCACCATTTTGAGTAGTGTCTGACACAATCTTTTTGAACTCTTTGTCTGATAAAGTAATTCCCACTGAAGGCAAAATGGACTGAAGTTCTTCTATAGTAATGTAATTTTCTTGGAGTTTATTGATAGCTTCATAGATGTTTTCTAAACATACAAAATGTAGAAGACTATTCAGCAACAGAATTTATGTATCGTAAGCAATAATTAGCACCCAAAATCTTTAGTAATTAGAAATCAAGTTTTATCTAATTATTATTACCTCGTATGACTGATTTTTCTTCATATTTCTGTTGTATCTTATATTATATCTAAATATTTCCCATATAGCTCAAACAGAAAACAATCTTGAAGTTCTATAAATATTTATAAACTACTTGTTTGAAGGAACAGCCTGTTCCAGTGGCCCAGCCAATGTTGCTTGGTTCTGATTAAAATATAATGAATGAGTTCAAGAGATCACAACAACAATGTGTTTAGTTTAATTTCCAGGATTCCAAGCAAACAATGAGAGTTCTTCCCCTTCCCATCATTTTAGTCTACCGTGCTTTCAGTTCACAATCTTCAAAGTCATAAAATCTTAGCAATAGACACACATGGCCATCGTGAGTCCCCTAATATCATTCACTGAGATCAGCATAGTATCACTTCTGTGGCATTCCCACCAAAAACGCATAACCTGAACTTATTCATGAAGAAATATAAGGAAAACCCAAAATGAGGGACATTATACAAATTAACTAGTCAATACTCTTTAAAAGTGTCACGGTCATGAAGCCATCCTAGATCAGAGGAGACTAAGGGACACATGACAACTAAATGTAATATGTGATCCTAGATGAGACCTTCAACCAGGAAAAGTACCTTTATGGACCAATTGAAAAAAATTGAATAAGGTCTTCAGAAAGTAAATAATATTGTATCAGTGTCAATTTCCTGGTTTAGTTCATTGTACTGTGGTTATACAAGATCTTAACACCTGGGAAAACTAGATGAAGAGTATATAGAAATGGCTTTACCTTGTGTAATTCTTATGATTTAAAAATTATTATAAAATTAAAAGTTAAAAATATTTTTAAATGTATATCAAATGACAGTCACATTTCAAAAATGCTCAATTACCATCTATTTATTTTGAGAAGTTATACCAGATAAATTATTTCTCTTTACACAGAATACCAAGTATGGTAATGGTAGATGACTTGGTTTTAAGGACACCAGTGAGTTAGATAAACACTTTCTTCCATAGGCTTCTTCTACCCACTGGCTCAATGCCTACTACACCATTGTTCCTTTAACCAGGGTTTTAATTCTTACTAGAATATAAAGAACTCAGAAAAAAAAAATAAAGAACTCAGAAATAGGAATGAGGCACAGAGTACTAGTAGTGCATCAATAAAGGAATCAGGAAGAACCCTGTTGTGCCTCCTTAAGAAAACATACTTCCTGTTAAACTAAGTTGTTTAAAATATGTATTACTGTATAAGAACCACTAATATTTCACCAAGCACTCATTTTAGCAATTACCTTCAATACTAAATGCAATAAAAAGGTAAAGTTTCTTTCAAGAAAATAAACAGCTTAAGTAACTTCAGCCAAGGACTACAGGAAGGAGTATTTAATTAAGTTTCATACACAGGACTTCTGTGAGAGAGGTACCATGGAAGAAGGAAAACATATATTGGTTGGGAAACCTTGCTCATCTTTGAGAAAGACCATAAAGCCTTGGGGAACCAAACTGTATAATAGTAGTTATTTTCTCTGGATAGTCCCACATCCGTAAGAGATAATATCTGAAGCATTATCATTTCATACTGGATATGGATATCATATATTTAAATTATGGAACCTGAGCAATAATTTCACATAGATACCTTGCATATTTAGTATAAAAGAAGCATTTCGAAAAGAAAACAGGCCCTCTCTTTCTAGGGAACTTGAGTGAGTCAAATTATTCCCTGAATAAACTTCTTGGTCAAAGTTAGGCATTTGAAAAAGGGAGTACAATCGTCTGGAAAGGTACAACCATCAAAACCACAATGTTGTATGTATTGGCCTATACACCAGAAGTGGCGGTTACTCAACAGCACTGACAAATGAAATGCATACAGCTGTCTAATAACTGATTAACTCAGTTTGTGTCTGTGATGACTCAAGAACTCAAGAACCTATATTTTGACTTACATATGTGATACTGACCCAGAGCATTCACTGCAATTTTTTCCTTAGATGCAACCTGTTTTAGGAGGCTGGAATGCCTTCTCACAGCTGGCTTCTGAAGTTTTGGGGTACTATAAGTATCACTTTTATCCATAGACTTTTTGAGGCTTGTAATGCTCTTCAAGTTATGTGGCGTAGACTTTGAGTCATGAATTTCAGTCTTCTCTGAACTTTTCTTAAAGTTTATCCCATCCTTTAAATATGGTTCCTGGAATCCTGTATCACTGCTATCAACCCCATTTAGGAATTTTTTTATTTGCAAAGGATTTTTTGATCTTTTAAATTGAAGGTAATCATTATCCTCCACAATTTTATGATATTGGAGTTTTTTTCCATTTAACTTTGGGAATGATGATAGTTCAGATAGTCTGGAAGATAAAACGCTTTTCTTCCTATACTGTGAATAACATGCTGCTATATTTGATAACTTTCTGCTTGAAGTAGATTTATACAAGGCTGATGACTCCATAACTGCTAAACAAGAGAAACATATGTAATTACTTTATTTACCTGTATAATTTGTAATAGTTTTTAAAAAATAATAACTAAGTCTTCATGAAAGCTATTCAAGAAATTATCAATTGCTTAAATAAACAAAGTTTACTTAAAAAGTTAAATAAAACAAAATTAATATATGGAAAAACTAACAGAACTGATAATATTAACTAGGTTAAATATAATCTTCTGGTTTAATATATTTAAATTCTTTTATCCAAAGCTATTTGAAGTTACACCAAATCAAAAATGATAGCCTCCTGAAGTTTGTAGTTCTCATTCCCCACTCCACCAATTTTGAAAGATAATAGGCTAAATACGCCAATACAGCTACAAATCCCTTAGTTACGAGCATACTGAACTATAAGGAAGTTGGAGTGGGGAAATTTTTATATATAAAATCAGAAATCAGGGACTCCTTGGTGGCTCAGTTTGGCTTGGGTCATGATCTCACTGCTTGTGGGTTCGAGACCCCATTGGGCTCTGTGCTGACAGCTCAGGGCCTGGAGCATGCTTCAGATTCTGTGTCTCCCTCTCACACTCTGTCCCTCCTCGACTCATGCTCTGTCTCCCTCTCTCTCAAAAATAAATGAACATTAAAAAAATTTTTAATTGAAAATCAGAATACAAATATTTACTCTCCTAAAGGTTCTCAGTAGTTGTGGGAAAAAATAGTTTATATGTAAAATAACCTCTTCAAAAAAATATTAATACAATGTCTCACTGGGGCTTCCTTTATAAAATTCATCTGATGGCTCAGAATAGTATCTTACATTTGAATAACACATTTTAAAGTATTTCAAGTGTTATAACACCTGATTTTATAATAGACTATTATTCTCTTAGAAGTTAAAAATATGTTTGATCATTGAAAGCAAAACTTATAAACATTGTCTGGTGTTTTCAGTGTGTGTAGTAGTAATACATAATAAAATCATAGCTTATAGGAGGAAGGGTAAAAAGAGCTATATAATGGTAAAACTTCTATATTCCACTTGGAGTGGAAAAATATTTATTTTAGTATACTATAAAAGGTTAAGTATGTATACTATAATCCTTAAAACAACCACTGGAAAAATGCAGATATAGTGAAAATACATATAGAATAAGTTAACATACTAAAAAATGTTCCAAAATAAAGACAGAAAATGATTGAAAAACAGAGGAAAAAGTAGAAAATGAATAATAATATGGTATACCTGGTCTGAATGTATAAGTAATTACATTAAATATTAAAATACAGGGATTATACAAATAAATACAAAAAACATCACCCAACTCTATGTGGTTTACAAAATACTTCAAATATGGTGATACAGGAAGGTTAAAAGTAAACAGACGAAAAATATTTACCATCTAAAAAAATAAATAAAAATAAAAATATTTACCATCTAAGCACTAATCAAAATAAAACTAGTTATATTAGAATCAGAAAAAGTAAATGTAAGAGAAAAGAAAATTACCAGTGATCACATACATACTGCATAATGATAAAAGAGTCAGTTCACCAAGATATAACTATTCTAAATGTGAATTCACCTAGCAGCAGAATTTTGCATGAACCCAAACCTGACAAAACTGAAAGGAGAAATAGACAATTATATTTGGAGAAAATATTCCTTTCTCCATAGAACTCGTAAAAAATCAGCAAAGATACAGAAGAAATGAATAATATAAATTATTATGCATGGGAGTGGGTATGTGATTATTAGTAATATCTATTTCAGAAAAGAAAAATTAATGAAAAAACTTCTACACCAAAGACAAAATTAGAATTCAAAATAAACTTTTAAACTTTCAGGTAGTAATAGCAAATTGAACAGCCTTCAAAAATTCCATTTAAACTAAAGGAAGTTTTGGGGCACCTGGGTGGCTCAGTCAGTTAAGCATCGGACTTCGGCTCAGGTCATGATCTCACAGTTTATGGGTTCGAGCCCCACATCAGGTTCTGTGCTGACAGCTCAGAGCCTGGAGCCTGCTTTGGATTCTTTGTCTCCCTCTCTCTCTGATCCTCTCCTGCTCACGCACTCTCTCTCAGAAATAAATAAAACATTAAAAATATAGCCTTGGAAAACAAAACAAAAGCAGTTTCAGGCAAAGTCAAGAGTCAGAAAACTTTGCACTTCAATGGCAATATTGAAAACTAGAAAATCTAGAAAATTATTTACAATCTAGAATTCTGAACCCAAACTATCAATAAAATATGAAGACAGAATCTGATATAGGAGGAAAGAAGTGAAAAGTCTCCAGCACATTAATAAAGAAAGATCCCAAGATGACAGTGGCACACAAAATGTAGAGGGCAACAAATTCATACTAAAGAACATCAAAATACCCTGAAGAAGAGTTCTTCAAGAAGACAAATCTAGTAGAATACCTTGTGCAGAAAAACTTATGAAGAGGATATTTAGACAGTTGGCAGAATTTAAGGTTCAATCAATAATATGTATACTTTTTTTTAAAACCAAGCAAGTAAATAAATAAGACCATTCAAAAAGGGAAAAATTGTACAGAAAGAGAAAGTAACCACAAGATACTTACCACCTGAGGCTCAGCGGTGAATAGTGCGTACATAAACATATTAACATAAATACAGAATTAAAACTTATTTAATTACCATATGACTATATTAGGAAGATGGATAGGTATGGGAAGAGTAAGTGGATACGGTGGAACAGGTAAGATGAAACAGAGCTAATTTCTTATTTTTCATATTAGGGAGTTTACTAGGTCTACCCAAAATTTAAAAAAAATCAACAGGTAGCAATACAAACATGTTATTTACAGTCATGAAGACAAATATCAAGTAATCAGCTAAGATGTTTAAAATGTTTGCCTCTGGAGAAACTGAGGAAAGGATCAGGCAAGAGGCTGTTCTATTTGCAGCAAGCTTATTAGGACTATATAATTCTTAAAATTATATACATAGATAATCTTGACCAAAGGATGTCCAGACAGAGAAAGAAAAGGGAATGACATGATGTGCAACAGGAAGAGATTTAAAAAACGTACTTAATGAAGAAAAACAAAACTAATCATGAATGATACTAAAGAATATACTAAATTTTTAAAAAAGTTTTGAATGTTCATTTATTTTTTAGAGAGACAGAGTGTGAGCAGGGGAGAGTCAGAGAGAGAAGGAGACACAGAATCTGAAGCAGCCTCTAGGCTCTGAGCAGTCAGCACAGAGCCTGACATGGGGCATAAACTCATGGACCGTGAGATCACAACCTGAGCCAGAGCTGAACACTTAACCGACTGAGACACTCAGGCACCCACTACACAAAAAATTTTTAACTGTTAGTGTAAGGATGTCAGAATGACTCATAAATTGCAAATTACATTTTTTCCTCAGTGTTACTATTTGTTTTGAAGTTGACTTCATGTTGCAAAATATTAAGGGAAAGATAAAAGTAGAAAATTATGAGATAGTTATAAAATCAACATTGATTAGGTATATTTAGGATATTAAATTCTTATCTACCTAAATTCTGAGTTTGAGTAATGGGTTCAGAGAAGGCTTTCAGAATCCATATAATAAAACCTACAAATTAGGATTTAATTTAAAGGCAATTTACTTATAAATAATACTTGCTATAGCAATGAGAGCTCACTTACAAAACTCTTCATACTGGTGCTGTAGTTCATTCAAATTAAATAGAATATCTCTAATATCCACCATGTGGTTATCTGTAATAGAAAGAATAAGTTCAAGCACTGTTATTTCTTTTTTGAACACAAATCTAGCTTCCATCCCATTCTAATACAATATCAACACAGAGATGTGTGAAAGTAGGAACAGAGATTGGGAATAATATCTGGAATTGTTAATAGTGAAGTACACACTGTAACATCAAAGACCATTATTTTCTTTTTTCCTTAATATGAATTTCCCATCAAAAGAAATTAGCCACATTTTAAGCTCCAAAGCTAGGTAATCAGGTTAATTAATTCTATTCATTTAATAAACAGTTTTTCAGAATTTACTATAGGTAGAATTTCAAGTTTTAGCTCTTTTGTCTTTCTCACTAGATTGTGAGCTCTTCCAAGAGTAGAGGATGTCATTTGTTTCCCTGATGCCTAGCAAATTATATACTTCCTAGCACTTAAAAACTAATTTTTTTAGGGACACCTGAGTGGCTCAGTCAGTTGCGTGTTCTACTCTTGATTTTGGCTCAGGTCATGATCTTACAGTTCAGTGCAGAGCCTGGTTGGGATTCTCTCTCTCCTTCTCTATCTGCCCCTCCCCAGCTTGAGTTGTCTCTGTCTCTCTCTAAATAAATAAATAAACTTTTTAAGAAGTTATTTTTTAAAAATTATTATTTTTTAATGTTTGTTTATTTTTGAGAGAGAGAGAAAGAGTGGGTAGGGGCAGAGAGAGAGAGGAGGACAGAAGATCTCAAGCGGGTTCTTTGCTGACAGCAGAGAGCTCGATGTGGAGCTCGAACTCACGAACCATGAGATCATGACCTGAGCTGAAGCTGGACGCTTAACCAACTGAGCCACCCAGGTGCCCCTAAAAATTATTTTTGAATGAATACAATATACTGAAGGCTGTAAAGATGTCTACATTGTCGATGGCAGTATTTACTTAGCACCTTACGTGTGCCCAGCACTCCCATAATTATAACTTCCTACCGTTCTGCCCTTGCCATACGTTTTCCTTCTTGTATGACAGAAGACGGGGTCAGAGACAGTAATAATGTCATTTTAATTGCACACAGAGGTAGAAAATGCCGAAGAGTTCTTGCCTCAAAATGTTTGACTTTGCTTGACATCCAAAGTGAGAAAGACCAGGAGTTGACTTACTTAATTGTAAAAATACTAGGTTTGTTCTTCAGTCTATGCATAAGAAATCAACTATTCAATTATATGCATCAGCAAAGACCCTGAAAAAAAGGTGCCAGGTTTTAATGTGCCTTTTGAGTCAAAGAATTATATACACTAATGGTTCTGGTGTTGGATAAGTTTAATTCATTACGATTCTTTGAAAATTGGTAAACTATGTCAGGTTCAGGCCTTTAAATTACTGGAAAGCAAGTAAATATTTGACCCAATCAAAGAAGTGCTAGACCAATTGATGCTTAGTTGTCTTCTGATTAGGAACTGCTTCTTATATTCTGTGTTTTTTTTTAATTTCCTTGGTATTAATTCTCATTCTCTTCTTGATTGTGGTTCTAACACCCCAGTGAACTCCTGCAACTTTTGTAGATTGAGCCCATGTCCCAAGTTCTTAGATCAAAGAATAAGTCCTAAAATAATTCAAGGCTTCAGCCCTCAAACTCTTGAATTTGATTAGTGAAAAGTATTCTGTTGGATCGTCCATAAATTAATCCAATGTAGAAGGCTGTATTGTTTATATCTGCTCTCCACTTAAAGAACTCTGTTTTCCAGAAAGAGGTCCAAAATTGAACATACAGTACTCAACCATTTATAGATTTATTAGCTTTTGCTCAAATTTATTCCTTGCTTCTAAACAATGACAAGTACCTGTCACAAACCTCTAAAACAAATACTATCTACTTATATAGTTCCTGGTGGCCAAATAAGCATTACAGAATCTGAAATTACTATTTCGGTCCCTATTTGGCTTATCAAAACCTCAGTGAATAATTCCTGGTTTAGACTGAGACAATCAATATAGTTAAAGGTACCATTTAATTCATAAGGGAAGTTCAAAACAGCCTCCCACTCTTACATATGTACTTCTGGAGGAAATTTAACCGGGAAAATGTAACTACCTAATGTAAAAAAAAAATTATCCTAATCATCAAAGTCATATTCAAGGCAACATTACTTTGAAGGTATAAAATGACTACTAACACATTTCCATAAATGCCACAATAGCTCCACAATATCAAATACCTTCTCTATCAAAAATCATGCTAGTTACTACTTTTCACCCAGTTCAATTACCAGATTAGTAACTGCCACGAGAGAAAAAACTGCTGCACCAATATCCTATTTCAGAAACCAAACTACCAGAACTGTCATCAGACACTCCCAGAACTGTCATCAAGTAATTTTCCATATTCCTCTTGACATATCTTAATGAAGCAAATGTTTGTTGGACTTCCTTGCAAATTCCAGTGGCATTCCTCTTCATCATGCATACTCATGAAAATGAACATATTCTCCATGTATCATTATTACTCCAAAAAACCAAACCAAATACAAAAACCAGATGTTAAACCAGTACCTATAACACGATGCTATGGCTTCTACTAGTGGGACAACTGAGTTATATCACTCCTTACTTCAAAATTCTGTTACAGAAGAATCCATATCTCCTACCCGAGGAACCCAAAACTTTTGGCATCTAAGGTTGTCCTTTCTTTTAATGTTTAAGTAAAATAGCTCAGACCCTACACCATACATTATATGAACAACAATCAATACTCCCTCCAAAATTTGAGGATTCCTGAGTGTTTTATACTCTTGCACTTGATTTTTGTTTTGTTTTCTATTCCCATGGACTCCTGATTACACTATCTTATCTTACATTATCACATTCTATAGGTGCTATCTTCTCTCCACCCCAAGCCTACCTAACACAGAACCTACAGACCTTTTTTTCTTTAAGTCCACCTACCAACGTTATCAACACAAGGCTATTGTATATAACCAACTTTTACTAGATAACTTGCAATTAATGAGAGTAAGGGATTTCTTTATAGCACAGCAAGCACTACACAGTATTGTCCTAGAGTTCTACAGCCACCCTCTATTGATTGCTAGACCCCCATTCACTCTTAGGTTTTCTCAATGTTCCTCTTCCAGATGCTGATTAGCCACTGTCATATTCTAAGTTCCTATTGTTTTCTTATATAGAGTACTTTACCTTACCTTTTTTGCTCAACCTCCCAATAGGCTTTAGCTCCCATAATCAAACATACCTATCAAAATGATTTTCCTTGTCAAAAGACAAGGACCTTTCCTATGAGGAATTTTACCTTAAGTCACAACCAGCTTATTAAAATGACAGGATGAAAAAATCTTGTTCTCTCTGGTTGGGGGAAATGGAGTAAAGGGTGAGACTGATTAACTCATTCAACATATATTTGTTGAGCAGTTAATACGTGCTATAAGCACTGTACAGAGTACTGAGGATACAATATTGAGAAAAAGTAGACACAATATCTGCTTTCCTGGTACTTAGTCTTATTTGAGATACAATCTTCATTAAAAAAACAAGAAATAAAAAATTGCAACTGTGATTAGTGCTGTGAGAGTGTAGGAGAACTTGACCTAGTCAGAGAAGTCATGGAAACACCCTTAAAGAAGAGAGGTGAATTTAAATCTAAAGTATAAGTAGGAATTAACTAGGAGGGGAAGAATGTTCCAGGAAAAGAAAAGAACATATGCAAAGGCCATGGCAGGAAGAGGCATGGTATATAACTGAACTCTAAGAAGGCACAGTAAGCAAAGCAGAATGTGGTCTTAGATAAAGCTGGAGATCTAGGGTAAAGGCCAGACATTGCAAGTCCTTGTACATGACATTAAAGGGTTCTTCATCCCAAGAAGTATTATTAGATTTTATGTAAGGTGGTAACATGATCAGATGTGTGGTTTTATTTACCTTTTTAAATTATGTTTATTTATTTTTGAGAGAGAGAGAGAGAGAGTGCAAGCAAGGTAGAGGCAAAGAGAGAGGGAGACACAGAATCCAAAGCAGGCCCCAGGCTCCAAACTGTCAGCACAGAGCCCGACATGGGACTCAAATCCACAAGCCATGAGATCATGACCTGAGCCAAAGCCGGACGCTTAACTGACTGAGCCACCCAGGCACCCCTCAGATGTGTGTTTTGAAAAGATCATTCTGGCTATAGTGTTAAGGGGGATAAGACTGGATGTGGGTTGACTTGTTAGGATGAACAGCGGTGGTCCTAAGGAAAAATTATGGTAACTTGGACTAAGGTAATATTGGAAAATAGACAGATTTAAGAGGTACTTAGAAGTTTAAAATAATAGTAATTCACGATGATTGCATTTGGAGAACAGAGAAAAAACAGAGCTGTCAAGGATAATGCCTAGGTTTCTGTTTCACATTTCTTGAGACTATTCTAGGTGCCAATAGGTTCTATTTCATTCCTACAACAATCTATGAAATCAGCATAATTTTTCAGTTTAGCTCCCCAAATAAAGTACAAGGCCTGGAAATCCAGACCAGAATTCCATAAGCCAAAAAAAAAAAAAAAAAAGTGCTGCAGTGGTTTCATATATAATTTCTGTTGCTTCTGGTAGAGCATTCCCTAAAGGCTATTTAATAATCTGACTTGAAATAATCTTTAAATTTCTTTATTAATTTTTTTTCTTAAATTAAATCTTTAAAATTCCTATTTTATGAGCATCTTCATACCTCAGAACATCCCTCCACTTATGTCTATCAACCCAGAACTCGCCATAAATGACAACCTAGTAAAATCCATGCAGCCTAATTCTATCTTCACACCACATTTCAGCAACCAAAGACCCACTAAAAAGCCACTACTAACAAATGACAAAACCCAGTGGAAGCCCATGGAAAAGATGTCATGTCTTATGATGTTTCTGCCATATGTTCCCTCAGTCTAAAATATTTTTCTCACTCTTCATTACCACCTTCAACCAACTAACCCCTACTGATCCTTCAAGATTTAGCTCATATATCACATCCTCTGATTATCTTTCCCTAGTGTTTCCAGTATACATTTGCAGACTATCTACATTCTATAATAGTATTTGCTAGACAACATTATAATTTTCATTTTATTTGACTTTTTGCACACTAGAATGTGAACTCCTTTAGAAAAAGAAGTGTGTTCTATTGACCTGTGTGTCACCTTGCATAGTTCCAAGCAGAGTAGATATTAAATGACTATCTGACTCATTAAATACATGGATAATACATTCATTTATCAATCCATTATTATCAGACACCCCCTGGTACCATAGAAACATGTAATACAAAACATCTGCTAAATATATTCATAATGTTTTTTTTTTAAATCTACATTTTGCAGAGTAACTGAATAGCACAGGAAGATTATATAACCAAAGCAATTTTATAAAGTTAAAAATTCAAGAAATTTAGGTCTCCTAACTTGTGAAGCCAATGCCCTTGACACTAAAGAAACCATCTCTCCACAGACAAGAAATGGAAAAGAGATGTAAGTTTGGAAATAAAATAAATCCATTTTTCTCTTAGATATTTATCAATCATACTAAAATATAATAATTTTAGAAATTTCTCATTTAATTTTTCTAGACTATCTCTTACCACAGACACCAATAAGCAATGTTGAGGTAAGAGAGGTAAGAGAATAAAGAAGAAGGAGAGTTAAAGGATAAATCAGAACACTGATATCCAAGAAACATATATTTACATATTAATTCAAATAACTCACTGTCTATACTAGCATGTTTTATCACTTCCTGAAAAGTTTCAGGAATTACAGGAATATCCATGCTCTCCAAAACAGTAGCCAGTTCATCAATTGCAACTCGACCACTTTTTATCCTACAGAAAATCTTCAAGGCATTTTGGAATGCTGCAAAAATATAATAAACAAAGAACTTATTTTACCATGAGACTCAACAGTTTTTCTTGGAGGGTCTAATTTTGTGTCAGTAGCTTACCAGGACACAATAACTTTACATAGGCTAGGGTTTTCTAAAAATTTACCTGCAAGTAGGCATTTGCCCAATTCTGACCACATTCCTAGTATAAAATTTAATTTATGCTATTATCACTACTGATATAATATTAGCAATGATGGCTGGTATTTATTGAATGCTATTTATATGCCAAGCATTGTGCTAAAAGCTACAGGCATTGTGCTAAAAGCTATGTATGGATTATCTCATTATACTATATTCACTGCTTAGTTAAACCTTTTTATTTTTTTACAAATAGTTTATTGTCAAATTAGTTTCCACATAACACTCAGTGCTCATCCCCACAAGTGTCCTCCTCCATGCCCATCCCCTCTACCCCCCACACCCATCAGTCCTCAGTTTTTGTCAGCATTCGAGAGTCTCTCATGGTTTGCCTCTCTCCCATTTCCCCCCTTCTTCTCCCCCATGGTCCTCCGTCAAGTTCCTCCTAATCCTCCTATACGTGCAAACATATGGTATTTGTCCTTCTCTGCCTGACTTATTTCGCTCAGCATAACACCCTCAAGGTCCATCCATGTTGCTACACATGGCCAGATTTCATTCTTTCTCATTGCCATGTAGTATTCCATGGTATAGATAAACCACATCTTCTTGATCCATTCGTCCGTTGATGGACACTTAGGCTCTTTCCATGTTTTAGCTATTGTGGAGAGAGCTGCTATGAACATTGGGGTACATGTGCTCCTATGCATCAGCATGTCTGTATCCCTTGGGTAAATTCCTAGCAGTGCTATTGCTGGGTCATAGGGGAGTTCTATTGTTAGTTTCCTGAGGAACCTCCACACTGTTTTCCAGAGGGGCTGTACCAGTTTACATTCCCACCAACAGTGCAGGAGGGTGCCCGTTTCTCCACATCCTCGCCAGCATCTCGAGTTCTCTGATTTGCTCATTTTAGCCACTCTGACTGGCATGAGGTGGTATCTCAGTGTGGTTTTGATTTGTATTTCCCTGATGAGGAGGGATGCTGAGCATCGTTTCATGTGTCTGTTAGCCATCTGGATGTCCTCTTTGGAGAAGTGTCTGTTCATATCTTCTGCCCATTTCTTCACTGGGTTGTTTGTTTTTCGGGTGTGAAGTCTGGTGAGTTCCTTATAGATTTTGGATATTAACCCTTTATCTGATATGTCATTTGCAACTATCTTTTCCCATTCCGTTGGTTGCCTATTAGTTTTCTGGGTTGTTTCCTTTGCTGCGCAGAAGCTTTTAATCTTGATAAGGTCCCAATCGTTTATTTTTGCTCTTGATTCCCTTGCTTTTGGGGATGTGTCAAGTAAGAAGTTGCTGCGGTGGAGGTCAAGGAGGTTGTTTCCTGCTTTCTCCTCTAGGGTGTTGATAGTTTCCTGTCTCACGTTCAGGTCCTTTATCCATTTTGAGTGTATTTTTGTGCATGGTGTGAGAAATTGATCTAGTTTCATTCTTCTGCATGTTCTCCCAACACCATCTGTTAAAGAGGCTGTCTTTTTTCCATTGGATGTTCTTTCCTGCTTTGTCAAAGATTAGTTGGCTGTATAACCTTGGGTCCAGCTCTGAGTTCTCAATTCTGTTCCTTTGGTCTATGTGTCTGTTTTTGTGCCAATACCATACTGTCTTGATGATGACAGCTTTGTAGTAGAGGCTAAAGTCTGAGATGGTGATACCTCCTGTTTTGGTTTTATTTTTCAGTATTACTTTGGCTCCTTCTTTGAATTTCTTACTTACTACTTGGCATTTTGATTAACTCCTATAGCACTAGGTTTCTCTTTTGTCTACTTGGTTTTCACCTTACAGCTTTTTCTTGACTATAGATTTGTATGTGTGTTTAGGCTCCTAAGTACTGCCTACTTGTCGAGCCACAGTTGAACTCCCATGTATTCCTTTGCTTTTCCAGTCCTGGTTTCGTATTTTGACCTTATTTTTTGTTTATGGTCAAATGTTCTGAGAGCTACAAAGAAGTCATCCCAGGTTTCTTTTCTTCCTCTTAAAACAATATGCCTAATTCTCAAATACGTTACTTTTTATAAAATATCCAAGAAATATAAGACTTTATAAATGTAAAATACCCTTTTTAATCCTTCCTATATTGTAAGTTTAATGTTGACTTTAGAATCTTTTATTATATGCATTTATGAATGTATATAAATATTTATATATTTTGTAAGACAAAATGAGTTATCAGTTAAGAGGCAGAGGAGAACTAGAGGACCTGGATCTGATAGAGGCAAGGGAAAAGATCAAGTATACAGTTAGGAATCAAGAGACCCTAAGAAAATAAAAGGGAAAAATATGATCATCTTATGCTTTAAGAGAAAGGGATCATGCTCTGTACTTCGTTGTCTAGCATGATTTTTTTTTAGAACTGAGTAATGAATGTTTCTTGGAAAGATTTCCTGCCAGTAGGTGTAGGTCAGCCTTTTACTTAAATATTTTTTTAATTTATTTTTTATAATTTATTTATTTTTATTTATTTTGAGAGAGATCTAGAGAGCAAGTGAGGAAAGGGAAGAGAGTGAGGGAGACAGAATTCCAAGCAGGCTCCATGCTATCAGTGCAGAGTCTGATGTAAGGTTTGATCTTACAATCGATGAGATCATGACCTGAGCCGAAATAGCGTTGGATGCTTAGCCAACTGAGCCACCCACATGCCCCATCCTTTTACTTTTTAATAGCTGCATGGTGTCTGAAAAATGTAGATGTACTATAATTTACTTAATCCTTTATTATTTGAATATTTGATTCTAATTATCTTACTATTATAGATACTTTCACAATGAATATCTTTCCTTAATATTTTATATATATTTATTTTTGTACTATAGTTTATATTTATATATATGTGCCTGTGTCACGAAGTGCAATTTAAGGCAAAATTAGTTGTCAATTATTAGGTAGAGGAGAACCAGAGGAACTCTGTGTGTGCATTGGGGCATGCCTTCAACACTCAGACAAATAGTTTTCAACTCTTCCTTCCCCTTCACTTCCTGCTTATGTATATCCTCAAACTAAGCCAGACTTGAGAGTTCAGGACCTGCTCAGGTTTTCCTAGGTACAGCCCTATTTATGTGTGTGGCCATGTAGATGCTCAGGAATATGTTAGAACTTTTCCAAGGCCTCTAAGGACATCTCATTTCCCATATTTTCCTATTAAGCTTGTTGTCTAGCCTATTATTTGCTCCAATTATTTTTTTTAATGGCATGAATCTACATTTATTGACTTGTAAATAGGTCTATGACATATTTTTCAGTGGAAAAGCGATACAGTATATGTACTATTTTATCTGAGTGAAATGTTCACAATCATTGATGAACATTAATGAATGTTGATGAACATAAAGAGACATAGAAAGTAGGATGCAAGTAGGATATTAATCAAAATGCATCATTTTTTGCATGCCCTGCATGGGAAATTTGTGTTGCTTTTATCTTTATTCTTTGTATAGTTGTGGGTTTATTTGATTTTTAAAAATTAGTATGTGAGGGCCCCAGGGTGGCTTAGTCCGTTGAGTGTCCAACTCTTGATTTTGGCCCAGGTCATGATCTCAGGGTTGTGCTACTGAGCCCCAAGTCAAGCTCTGCATTAAGCATGGAGCATGCTTAAGATTCTCTCTCTCCCTCTGCCGCTTTCCCCTGTTCTCTCTCTTTCTAAAATAAAAAAAATTTTTTTTCAATCTTAAAAAAATTAGTATGTCATTGGAAGAGCAGCATTAGCATTTAAGAGCAGGGCTCCTGAATCTGTTTTTCGTTCATTGTTTTCAAGTATTTATTTATTTACTTAACATTTTAAAAAATGTTATATTTATTTCTGAGAGAGAGAGAGACAGCGTGAGCAGGGGAGGGTCAGAGAGAGAGGGAGACACAGAATCCGAAGCAGGCTCCAGGCTCTGAGCTAGCTGTCACCACAGAGCCCAGCACGGGGCTCGAACCCACGAACTGTGAGATCATGCCCTGAGCTGAAGTCAGATGCTTAACTGACTGAGCCACCCAGGCACCCGTCAAGTTTTTATTTAAATTCTAGTTAGTTAGCATATAGTGTAGTACTGGTTTCAGGAGTAGAATTTAGTGATTCATCATTTACATATAACATCCAGTGCTTGCTCCAGCTATTACCCACCACTTCAGACAGTTATAATGTTAACTAATTGCCTACGATTGTTTTTGAGTAGTACTTCCAGGGAAAAGACTCTGCATTGGGCAAGCTTTGAGTCAGGTCAAATAAGGACAGCTTTGCAAGTAAGGTCTTCCAGGAAACCACAAGACAAGTCTAATAATGACAGTTCGTAGGGAATGGGGCTTTGAAGAAGTCCCAAACTCCTTCTTCTCCATTGGCTGTCAGGCTCTTACTTTTCAAGGTTCCTGGGAAGCCTGGATGGCAAGATGGGAATATAGCAGCTAAAATGCCACCGAGCTCACTGTTACTGAGTTTCAGCATTTTTCTTAAAGAAAACACTCTTTGGATTACTGTAAGCCTTTGATTTATATCCAGAATTTTGAAAAAAGTTGATTGTGACAATTTGTGCCAGTGTTCTCATTGCTTTCATGGAGGAGAGGATTCTCGGAGGTCCTACCTCTGCCACTTTTGCTCACTTGATCAATAATGAATGAATGAATAATGCCCAGTTCTTCCTCCATGACTGTGCAAATCTAAAACCTTATGGATCATTAAGCTTGTTATATCCTGAGTTCTGAGAAAATGTAGACTGACGGAAAATGATTTGCTCCCTTGAATTGATGATAGAAATTGCATTTCCTTATCAAATTAAATTAAGGGATGCAGTAATCTAAGGATCACTTAAATTTAGCATTAGGACACAGGTATCAATCTGTTTAGATTTTAAGGAAGACATTTGTTTAGGGGAAATTCTCTCCTTAATATGAATGTTTTCATCTAAATGTATTCTTTCTGATTCATTTTTAAAAATGTATTTATTTAAAGTCAAGTTTGTTAACATACAGTGTAGTATTGTTTTCAGGAGTAGAACTCAGAGATTCATCACTTACATATAACACCCAGTGCTCATCCCAACTTCCCTCCTTAGTACCCCTTACTCATTTAGCTCATCCCCCCACTCACCTCCCCTCCAGCAACCCTTGGTTTGTTCTCTGTATTTAAGAGTCTCTTACTGGGGCTCCTGGGTAGCTCAGTCAGTTAAGTGTCCAACTTCGGCTCAGGTCATGATCTCACAGTTTGTGGGTTCGAGCCCCGTGTCGGGCTCTGTGCTGACAGCTAGCTCAGAGCCTGGAGCCTGCTTCAGATTCTGTATCTCCCTCTTTCTCTGACCCTCCCCTGTTTACACTGTCTTTCTCTCTTAGAAACAAATAAAACATTTTTAAAAAGTCTCTTATTGTTTTTAATCTTATTTTTCCTTCCTGTATGTTCATCTGTTGTGTTTCTTAAATTCCATATATGAGTGAAATCATATTTGTCTTTCTCTGACTTATTTCACTTACACAATACACTCTAATTCTATCCATATCGTTGCAAATTTTTCCAATTCATTTTTGACGCTAAGGACTGTTAGCATAGAAAATGAAGTTTCTGTGGAGAAATAGAAGACCTTTATTTATTTATTTTTTCACATCATCCGAGTAGTTTTTTGTTTATTTTATTTTATTTATTTTTTTTTTTACAAATAGTTTATTGTCACATTAGTTTCCACATAACACTCAGTGCTCATCCCCATAAGTGTCCTCCTCTATGCCCATCCCCCCTCCCCCCCACATCCATCAGTCCTCAGTTTTTGTCAGCATTCAAGAGTCTCTCATGGTTTGCCTCTCTCCCTTTCCCCCACCATTTCCCCCCTTGTTCCTCCGTCAAGTTCCTCCTAATCCTCCTATACGTGCAAACATATGGTATTTGTCCTTCTCTGCCTGACTTATTTCGCTCAGCATAACACCCTCAAGGTCCATCCATGTTGCTACACATGGCCAGATTTCATTGTTTCTCATTGCCATGTAGTATTCCATGGTATAGATAAACCACATCTTCTTGATCCATTC